>NC_133325.1:352032848-352332848 GCF_042186555.1 Aquarana catesbeiana | reverse complement strand
CCACCCCCCATGTTGAGGGCATGCAGCCTGGTACGGTTCAGGAGGGGGGGCGCTCGCTCGTCCCCACCCCCTTTCCTGACCATCCGGACTGCGTGCTCGAATCGGGGTCTGGTATGGATTCTAGGGGGGACCCCACGCCGTTTTTTCTGCGTAGGGGGTTCCCTTTAAAATCCATACCAGACCTAAGGGCCTGGTATGCCCTGCGCTCGCCGCAATAGGAAAATTAGTTTTTCCTATTGCAGCGAGCGCTAGATGCAATACCCTGCCCTCGCGTCATATCTGGTCCGTTGGACCAGCATACAGACGAGCGGGCTTTCCGTCGGACCAGCACACAGACGAGCAGACTTTCCGTCAGAAACTGAGTCTGATGGAAAGATTTAAAACATGTTTCAAATCTAGGTCTGGCGGACTTTTGAGGAAAAGTCCGCCGGAGCCTACACACGGTTGGATTGTCCGCCGGACCAAGTATGCCGGAAAGTCCACTCGTGTGTACGCGGCATTAGGCTTTAAGGATTCTGAGCTTTTTTGAACTCTCAGTAGGCTGCAGAGCTCTTCATACTTTGTAATTTTTCACTCTGTCAATACCATGTACACAATAATATCAGTGTGAAGATAGAGATCACTACTTTATTACCCTTTTTTTCTGACCATACTATTCTATCCCTACCTTTCAAACACTTCCCTGTATATTTTTTAAATCAAAATGATACAAGATTATGTGTTATTTTCTTTTTTGTCTGTCAAACATGCTGCCACCAGTCAAGCAGTACTATGAAGAAACTAAGCATGGTAGTTACGGATGAAATGAAAAAAACAGCTGAGGGACCAGATTGGCAATCTGGCAAGTCTGACCGTGTCTGAGAATATTTGTGGGCTGTTATTAGATCCTGCGGGCTGTGCACCTCATTTAACTGGGCTATAATTAAAATGCAAAAATCATTAGGCACTTCGGTTGGGCTCCAAAATATTCTTTGGTAGCTGAAAGTAGTGCATATTTCTAAATAAAATGATCACTCCAATAAACATGACAATATGTGGTTTTGTGTGTACTAGCATTGCATTTGTTTACATACAGTGCTTCTTTCTATCTACCGTAACACAAGAAAACACAATGCTGCTAAAACGTAGCAACAAGGCTAGTATATTAGCCTTATATATGGCCTGCCAGCTGTATGAAACTTTTTGGTCAGTGTGCCAGCTCTATGACACTTAATTTACACATGCAAGTGAAGGGAGCAGTGAAAAACAGACAGTTGAGCCGTGTTTTTGCCACCCCTAAACGGCAAAGACAGCTGTACAGGAGTATACACAGGCCATTCACAGCACAAATTTTTTCCCCCATTCACATTTGGCGGGCAGTGTTACCCACCAAATGCATCTCATTCAGGGTTATGAAGGAGAGAGAATTATGGATTATGGACGAGGCACTTTATTCACATTAAACTTTATCAGTTGTCTGCACAATAACTATTGAGGAGATATATATATATATATATATATATATATATATATATATATATATATATATATATATATATATATATATATCACACACACACACACACACACACACACACATACACACACATATACAGTGCCTTGAAAAGTATTCATACCCCTTGAAAATTTTCCACATTTTGTCATGTTACAACCACAAATGTAAATGTATTTTATTGGAATTTTATGTGATAGACCAACACAAAATGGCACATAATTATGAAGTGGAAGGAAAATGATAAGTGGATTTCAAAAGTAAATGTCTGAAAGTGTGGCATTTGTATTCAGCTCCCCTTTATTCTGATACCCCTAACTAAAATCTAGTGGAACCAATTGCCTTCAGAAGTCACCTAATTAGTAAATCAAGTCCACCTGTCTGTAATATAATCTCAGTATAAATACAGCTGTTCTGTGAAGCCCTCAGAGATTTGTTAGAGAACCTTAGTAAACAAACAGCATCGTGAAGGCCAAGGATAAAGTTGTGGAGAAGTTTAAAGCAGGGTTAGGTTTAAAAAATAAATATCCCAAGCTTTGAAAATCTCATGGAGCACTGTTCAATCCATCGTCCAAAAATAGAAAAAGTATGGCACAAAATGAAAACCTACCAAGAGGCATTAATCAGAGAAGCAGCCAAGAGGCCCATGGTAACTCTGGAGGAGCCGCAGAGATCCACAGCTCAGGTGGGAGAATCTGTCCACAGGACAAGGATTAGTTGTGCACCCCACAAATCTGGCCTTTATGAAAGAGTATCAAGAAGAAAGCCATTGTTGAAAGAAATCCATAAGAAGTCCCATTTGCAGTTTGCGAGAAGCCATGTGGGGGACACAGCAAATATGTGGAAGAAGGTGCTTTGGTCAGATGAGACGAAAATTTAACTTTTTAACCTAAAAGCAAAATGCTATGTGTGGCAGAAAACTAACAATGCACATCACACCATCCCCACCGTGAAAACATGATGGTGGCAGCATCATGTTGTGGGGATGTTTTTCTTCAGCAGGGACAGGGAAGCTGGTCAGAGTTGATGAGAAGATGGATGGAGCCAAATAGAAGAAAACCTGTTAGAGTCTGTAAAAGACTTGAGACTGGGGCAGAGGTTCACCTTCCAGCAGGACAACGACCCTAAACATACAGCCAGAGCTACAATGGAATGGTTTAGGCCCAGTCAAAATCCAGACCTAAATCCAATTGAGAATCTGTGGCAGGACTTGAAATTTGCCACATCCAATCTGACAAAGCTTGAGCTATTTTGCAAAGAAGAATGGGCAAAAATGTCATTCTCTAGATGTACAAAGCTGGTGGAGACATACCCAAAAGACTTGAAGCTGTAATTGTATTAAAAGGTGGTTCTACAAAGTATTGACTCAGGGGGGCTGAATACAACGTCACACTTTTCAGATATTTATTTGTAAAAAATTTTGAAAACCATTTATCATTTTCCTTCCACTTCATAATTATGTGCCACAAATCCCAATAAAATAAATTTACATTTTTGGTTATAACATGACAAAATGTGTAAAATTTCAAGGGGTATGAATACTTTTTCAAGGCACCGATACAGTAGATACAGTGGGGATGGAAAGTATTCAGACCCCCTTAAATTTTTCACTCTTTGTTATATTGCAGCCATTTTCTAAAATCATTTAAAGCGGAGTTCCACCCTAAAGTGGAACTTCCGCTCATCGGATTCCTCCCCCCCTCCGGTGTCACAATTGGCACCTTTCAGGGGGGAGGGGGGTGCAGATACCTGTATAATACAGATATCTGCACCCACTTCCGGGTATAGCTAGCCGCAGCTAGCCGCAGACTCCCCGCCCACCCCCGTTGTGTTGTGGGAAATACACAGTTCCCACAACACAACGGGGACCAGTGTAGACGCGCAGCGCAACTCGCGCATGCGCAGTAGGGAACCGGGCAGTGAAGCCGCAACGCTTCACTTCCCGATTCCCTCAGTGAGAATGGCGGCGGCAGCACCCGAGGATCGAGGGACGGCTCGGTCTCGGGTGCCGACATCGCTGGACCCCGGGACAGGTAAGTGTCCTTATTTTAAAAGTCAGCAGCTGCAGTATTTGCAGCTGCTGACATCTAAATTTTTTTTTTTTTAGTGAAACTCCACTTTAAGTTCATTTTTTTCCTCATTAATGTACACACAGCACCCCATATTGACAGAAAAACACAGAATTGTTGACATTTTTGCAGATTTATTAAAAAAGGAAAAAAGTGAAATATCACATGGTCCTAAGTATTCAGACCCTTTGCTGTGACACTCATATATTTAACTCAGGTGCTGTCTCATCCTTGAGATGGTTCTACACCTTCATTTGAGTTTAAACTCTCTAACCTTGGCAGATCGGTTGTATACACGACTCTGGGCGTTTTGCGCAGCCTGCAAATGTTCCAGTACTATGGGCATAACTTTTGTTATTCGGTCCTGCATCTGAGAGACGTGTTCTACCACACTCCGATACGGGGAAGCTTCTTGTTCCCACATCTCTTTCATTATGTCCAGTAGTCCACGGGGGTGTCTCCCATAAACCTACTCAAAGGGGGAGAACCCTGTGGAGGCCTGGGGTATCTCTTATGGCAAACAACAAGGGAGGCAACAAGCAATCCCAATCCCGACCATCCTCCTCCACTGCTTTTTTAGCATTCTCTTTAAGGTTTTGTTGAACTGCTCCACTAAGCCGTCAGTTTGTGGGTGATACACTGAAGTCTGCAAGTGTTTAATCTTAAACAGTTTACAGAGTTCCTTGATAACTGTTGACATGAACGGGGTACCTTGGTCTGTCAAGATCTCGGATGGGGGCCCTGTTCACATGAACATCTGAAACAACTCCCGTGCAATGACCTTGGAGGAGCAATTTCTTAAAGGGACCGCTTCCTGATACCTGGTGGCAGGACAACTAAAATGTATTAATGTCCCCTAGCTGACTTGGGTAAGGGGCCCACCAAGTCCATGGCGATGCGATCAAAGGGTACCTCGATAATTGGAAGCGGTACCAGCAGACTGTGAAAATGGGGTGTTGGAGCGGTTCTTTGACAGGTGGGGCAGGACTCACAATAGTCCTTAATTTCCTGATATACACCGGGCCAAAAAAACGCTGTAAAACCCATTCCTGAATTTTAGCCGCTCCAAGGTGACCCCCAAGTACATGACTATGATCCAAATGTAAGACCTTAGACCTAAAAGGTTTGGGTACCACCAGTTGTTCTAACACTTCATTATTGACTTTAGTTACTCGGTACAACAAGTCGTGATTCACAGCAAGATGAGGGACTGCACACCCACCCCAGGGTGCTGGGGTTCACTGTTTAAGACTTTGGCCTGTTCCCTGGCAGGGATCAAAGTGGGGTCCCTCATCTGAGCACTAAGGAAATCTTCCCGTGAGCCTCCGAGATCTGACATATCTGGCTCAGAGGAGGTAATTTCCACTTCCAATCCCACAAACACCTCCAGGGGATCGGGCTCACTTCCTGCAGGTTCAGCAACCTCAGTAATAACCTCCTGCAACACAGTATTATTTACCACCTCTGTGGGTTTTTGCATTTTGGGGGAAACCCTCTAACCTTTGAGCTTCTGCTCATACAAGTCCCAAAACATGGGGCAGTCTCGCCCGATTAGTAAGTCCTGAGGCAATCCTGGAACCACCCCAACTTTTAGTGTAGCAGTTCCTGCTGGTGTATACAGGGTCACACAGGCCACCGGATAGTTTTTAACATCACCATGCACACAGATGTCCCCGACCTGTTCCCTTGGTACCAGCTTTCTTCGCAACCCGTCCACTCAGAGCAGGATGACGACACTGCCAGAGTCAAGGAGCGCTACTACCTCCTTTCCATTGACCCACACCACACACTCATGCGGATTTAGGCTGGTTGTAGCACATAATGCATGGGCATACATGGAGCGACGGCGACCCATGTCGCAATCCATTGGTTCTTCCTGTCTTGGGCACTGGGCCACCAGATGACCCAGTTGATGGCAGGACCAACAGCGAACCTCACGGGGTTCCCCCTGTCTGTTCTCCAGAAACTTTGGTCCTGGCAGTTGTACTATTCCCCTGAGCAGACACCATGCTATCAATGGGTGCCATTCGGTGGAAAGCACATCTTTGAAACGGGTCAGCTCTCCGGGGACAGAGGGACTCCCCTGGAAACTTTCCGCACAGCCTTAGCGCTCGATAGCAGCAGCCATCTCATCCAGGGACTGAGGCTTGGACTGAGCCACCCATCAGTGGAGCTCCCTTACCACAATCTGAGTGGGTGTCTTTTCCTCAGGTTTCAGACAGTCCTGGAACAAGTGCATCAGGCGGTACAGCTGCGCACGGGCAGGCGTAGCCTTGTCAAAGCGCCAGCCATGGACTCGGTTCACCCTTAAAGCGACAGTCACTCCCAGCCTAGCTAGGATTTCTGCTTTCAGGCGTTTATAGTCCCGTGCGGATTCAGGGGTCCAGTCAAAGTACGCTTGTTGGGGGTCTGTGGTCAGAAAAGGAGCCAGTACATCTGCCCAGTCTTTATCCGGGAGACCTTCCCTTGTTGCAACCCCCTCAAACATTGCCAGGTATGCTTCCATGTTGTTTGAGGCTGTCATCTTTTGCAGGGTCCGCTGCACTGCCTTCCGGGGGTCACTCTTTATAGCGGGGTCACCTTTTATTTCAGCCTGTGGTTTGTTTCCTGTTGTACAGCGACTGTCTGCGCCAGGATCTGCTCCTGCTGGGCCTGGGCCTCCTCATAGTGGGCCTGCGTTTGTAGCAGGGCCTGCTCCTGATGGTGGGCCTGCGCTTGTGTATTAGCCAGTACCTTAATCACATCCTCCATGGCCTGTTTGGAAGACTTCACCATCTGTGCAACTTTAACCCAGGACATGGGATTGGACTGGACCGCTCAAACTGCCCGATGCACCCTCCACCAATTTGTAGGGGATCAGAGGCTTGAAAAGCCGACTCAAACAGTTCAGTAAAGTAAAAATGGCTTTATTCAGCAAAATAGAAGAAACAACAGGCTTGTCTTGTTACATAGGTGCAGACAACGCTGTATCCTGGCTTAGGTCAACAAGGCCCAGGCCTAGGGCAGCACTTTGCAGGGGGGCAGCACAGAAAGAGTCCCCGTTGGCTTGCGCTACACTGTTAGTGTAGCGCCAGTCTTATGGGGCGGACTGGGCTGCAAGGCAAATTAGTCTACTGCCCCTATAAAGCGACCGTACTGCTTCCGGTAAGCGAGCGTCCGGCATTCCGCAACTGTGGGGGGGGGCCCGCTTCTAATTTTGACTGTCCTATCATCCTGGGCCACAAACCTTCCTCACTGTGCTATATGTTTTCTGCTGCACCATTGGCATGGTTATATCTTCTTAGTCCTCTCCATAAAATTATCAGAAATTTGTGCTTAAAGTAGAACTATAGGCAACACTTTTTTTTTCATTTCGGATAGAATAAGTGAGGGTTATAGCCCGTCAGCTTATTTTTTACCATCCCTGTCCCATTGCAGAGATTTCCCTTCACTTCCTGCCCCATAGCCAAACAGGAAGTGAAAGGAAATCTATGCAAATGAAGAGAATCCATTGCCCACCCCAAGGCCCTCAGAACTAGCGTCCCCACTTGAAAATGTCAGGGCGGGTCTTAAGCAGCAAAGGGGGTGGGTCATATTTGAATTAGGGGGTGCATGAGTTTAGTCAGGCCTAGGGCAGCACAAAACCTAAATACACTACTGGGTGCAGATATAGGAAAAGTTCAGTCTCTCTAGCCATTAGGCTGATATATAGACAAAGTACACAGCTCTAGCCAGAGCTACAGTCTTTGTTATGGTTTTGCTCACCCCCAAAGGTACGCAATCCAATCCAAAGGATCCTCTCACACTGCTGTGTCTCTCTCTCCAAACACACTGCTCCTCTCTGACATTTTCAGCTCAGCTGGCAATAAGCAAGTCTACATGGGAAGTACCTGCTCTCTTCAATTAACCCCTTCTTAACCCTGCCCCAGGCTCACCTTCTACAATATATATTAGGGCAGGTATACCCATACCAGAGATGGGCCCAACCCATCGTTCTCCAAAGAACGTAACCATCCCCACCTTCAAAAACTCTACGACCTCTGCCCGCTGCTACAACATCTCCAGTCCCCATCTAAAACCAACATTAAGAGAATGGAAACCAAATAAAAAAACAAAAAAAAAAACCCTTTGCAGAAATAAATGGGCGGGAGGGCATGAGAATCTTGTCCAAAACCGTCCCCTGGTCCAACTGATGCTAGAGGGACGCCTCCCACCAAGGAACCCTTAGGACCCCACCCTATCCTCCTCCAATGAGGTAAGACCTAATACATTTCCCCCTTTTTCCCACACATTATTTGATCCCCTACCTTACTACAGCGTAGCTAGTCAAACCCCATCATGTAGGCCTTCCGCTTATGCTGAGCCTGCAGCTCCTGGCCTGTGACTTTTTGCAGACATGCCCACTTCAACTAAATGTGCACAGCACCTGACAGTAAACGAATCCAGATGCTGTGTAAAACGTGTTTGCAGTACAAATCACCCTGCATAGCATGAGACATTACTTGGAGGCCCCCTTCCATACAGCTTACTGCATCTCTATAAGTAAATATTACAGCACACCTTATCAACTAATACACTAAGGAACACAGCAAGCCAGTTCTAGTCATTGGGAAGTACTGCACCCCACACAAACACAGTAACAAAACAACAAATAGTATGTTAGCTGCTACATTATTTCTGAGTCCTAAGAATGAAGTATATATAAACCCTCAGCTTGTAAAACAACACATTCAGTTTAATATAGAAATGAAAGGCAAACCTTTAGTGTATACACAAAAAAATTATAAACACTAGTCTCTTTTTTATCACAAACCCTCTATTCTCAGCTGCATAAGGAATTCAGAAAGCCAGGGGAGGAGAAACAGCAGTACACTGATCTTCCCAGTGAATGGCTATGCAGAGGGGACATGTCAGCAGAAGTCTGTGCTGTGGGGGCACTTGACGGGAGGGAGAGGGCAGGAGCGCCAGCGAGAGCCCCGAAAAGAGGAGGATCTGGGCTGCTCTGTGAAGCTGCAAAAAAGGCACATATGAAAATTTACCCTTATGAGATCTTTTTTTTGTAATTCCTTTATTAGTATAAAATTGTCATAGAAAAACATATACAATAGAAATATGCAGCTTAGTACATTGACAATAGAAACTTCAATATATGGACGGCTGACAAAAAAAAAAAGACAATGATCCCAGAGGAAG
The DNA here is from genome assembly GCF_042186555.1 of Aquarana catesbeiana. NCBI lineage: Eukaryota > Metazoa > Chordata > Amphibia > Anura > Ranidae > Aquarana > Aquarana catesbeiana. The sequence continues at coordinate 352,324,115 of NC_133325.1, read as the reverse complement.
TATTCAAAATGCTAATCCAATACTACGACTGTAGCATATACAGTATAATACTGCTTACCCATAAGTCAGGAGAACAAACATCAAAACATTAGCAATGAAACAAGAAATGGCACACTTGGTGAGGCCATGCGTGTCGGCAAGTGGAAGACCATGAGTGGTCAAAAGGTTCCACTCTAGTATCATGTAATTGGGAGGAACAAGGAAGAAAGAGAAATAGCGCAGAGCTAAGGAAGAGCGAACAGGACCAGAGAAAGGACACAGAGGAAAAAGAAACAGGGAAGAGGACCGACAGGGAGCAGGAGTAAAACTCAGAGCCAGATCGGTTTCCCATTTAGTGAGAAATGGAGGAACATGTTCTTCTCCAGGGTGAATCAGGGAGGAATATAGCAAAGAGAGAGAATGATGTATCGGTTCCCCTCTGTGACATAGTGATTCAAAACAAGTGAGTGGGCGTAAGATACCTGGGGTACGGCAACAACATCAGTTGAAGGCCACCCCAAAAGTCAAGAGGAGGGTCAATAAGATGGGCTAGGTCAGAGGAAAGTAAGGTCCCTGTGGATGTGAGGAAGTCCGTCAAGTGAGTATAGACCTGAGCTTTAAGACAACAAAACTGCCCACCCTGAAGACCAGGAATGAATTTCAGGATTACCTGAGATGGGAATCATGGGCGAGGGATGTGGGGGAATTGAAGAGTTTTGAAAAGTTTCCAGAGCAATCTGTAAAGTACTGCCCCTTATGAGATCTTTTATGAGCAAGCAGTATAGTCTTTGCAAACAGATCCCATCCGCCACACTAAATAATATGGATGGACAAATCCCCTGCTGCACAGTGGCGGCTGGTGAAGTTTTAGGATGGGGGGGGCAGATCCCGCCCTTCCTTTTTGACACCTCCCACATCACATAAGCCACACCCCTTATTATAATTAGGGAGTGGTGCATTCATTTGCAGGCGTGGCATGGCGAAAAATTTGTGTAGTTTTAGCGAAATGGTGGGCGTGGCTTAAAGGGTGTGTGGTTAGAGTCTGAGATGAACGATGGATGGAGGGAGAGGAAGGGAGAGAGGGAGAGAGAGATGGAGGGACAGCAGGCCCAGATCCTACGCCACAATAGAAATATGTGTATTCCAGAAAGGTTAACAATCAGCAGATAAAGATACTCCAACCACCTGGTGTTAGCGCTTCAATCATCCCGGCACTATGGTTGTTATGGTGTCAGGATGGTTGAAGCACATTATTTCTATTATTATATTTTAAAATAAAATGAAGTCATTCAACTCACCATAATGCAGAATCAGTGGGAGTCCTCAGTGTGTCACCTGCCACGTTGCCTGCCACCAGATGCCATCAGGTGCCCCCAGCGGAGTCTGTCCTTACATCAGGTGCCCCCAGCAGAGTCCCTCCTCACATCAGGAGCCCCCAGCAGAGTCCCTCCTCACATTAGGTGCCCCCAGCAGTGGAGTCCCTCCTCACATCTGTGTCCCCATCAGCAGAGTCCCTCCTCACATCTGTGTCCCCATCAGCAGAGCCCTCCTTACATCTGTGTCCCCATCAACGGAGCCCCTCCTTACATCAGGTGCCCCCAGCAGCGGAGTCCCTCCTCACATCTGTGTCACAATCAGCCGAGCCCCTCCTTACATCAATGTCCCCATCAGCGGTGTCCTCCTTACATCAGTGTCCTCATCAGCAGGGTCCTCCTCACATCTGTGTCTCCATCAGCGAAGCCCCTCCTTACATCTGTGTCCCCATCAGTGGAGCCCCTCCTTACATCTGTGTCCCCATCAGGGGAGTTGTCCTTACATCTGTGTCCCCATCAGCGGAGCCCATCTTTACATCAGTGACCCCATCAGTGGAGCCCCTCCTTACATTAGTGTCCCCATCAGCGAAGCCACTCCTTACATCAGTGTCCCCATCAGCGGAGCCACTCCTTACATCAGTGTCCCTGTCAGCGGAGTCCTCCTCTCATGTGTGTCCCCATCAGCAGAGTCCTCCTCACATGTGTGTCCCCATCAGCGGAGTCCTCCTTACATCAGTGTCCCCATCAGCTGAGCCCTCCTTACATCAATTCCAAGAGATGCCAGACCAGCGCTGTCAATAGCAGGGGCAGGACAGCAAGAGAAGGCTGGGGAACCCACAGTGGCAGAACACCAGGGCCCGGTGGCAAGACAACCTTTGCAACCCTGATAGTTTTCCCACTGCTTTGGACCCTTATATTTTCTTGGTATGCTGGTGCCATATATCTGTTGTTTTCTGCCACCCTGGGGGGCCCCAATACAGTAGGAAGGGAGCTCACTGCAGAACATGTGAAAGGGCCATTGTGGAATCGTAGTAAAGGGCCCCAGGATATATATATATAATTGCATTTTAGAGTTGCCCCCCTACTTTTGTCCCTGTCCCCCCATGTGCACCCCCTAAATATGAAAGCTGGAGACACCACTGTCCCCATCAGCAGAGTCCTCCTCACATCTCAGTGTCCCCATCAGCAGAGTCCTCCCCACATGTGTCCCCGGCAGCAAAGCCCCTCCTTCATGCCGTGTCTGCCCCCTTCAGCGGCAGCTTGTCAGTTCCTGGCTTTCTCTGTGTGTTCAGTGGAGAGGAGAGGGGCCACTGGACACAAGGGGATTAGAAGGGATTAGCCCTCACAGTGGCGGCGGCCGCCACCTCTTTGCAGCCCGTCGTAGTGATACAAAGCACCCGGCCGTAGTGATAATACTGGCGGGCGGAAGTTGTCCGGCACGATGGATTGCACCACAAGCCCATTCAAAACCCCGCAAATTAAGCGTCTCGTCTGCAACCTCGTGATTGCATAGACGTGGCGCTTCCCATAGTGCACTGTGTCCGGCGCCCGAACACAGTGCACTTAAATGAAATTTTTTTCTATTATTTTAAGGCCTTTTTTTTAAAAAAACATTTTTTTTATTTTTTATTTTTTTTTGCGACTGCTGGGGGAGGCGGTGCCCATGCGCCCCCTATGGACAGGCCGTCACTGCTGCTGCAGCTATTGTACTTTCACAGCTTGCGCCACTGTCTTTCAGAATACCCGGACAGTGCTATCTCATTGGATGCAAGCGCTGTTCAGATGAGAATTTTTTTGCCAAGCTCCTTCAATGTTTTCGTACAATAGTTTTCTTATTAACTCAAGAGAGAGGAATACAGAGCCAATAACATTCATTGGAGATACAATCAGGGCACACAGGCCAACAGTACAAACTATTCCATGTCCAAGCATCTCAGAAGGCATAGAGTGCCAATAGGAAGGCAATACAGTATTACAGGGCTCTTGAAATTTGTTGAAGTTTCTTAAAAGAGAACTGTAAAATTAGAGAGGAAAAAGAAGGAAGGAAACAGAGGGGAAAGGAATGGATGTACTGTATAAGGGGGAACATCACATAGGTCACTAAGGCTTTGTCTTGGTGACAATAAGGCCTGGTTCACCCCTATGCATCTTTTAGTGCGCTTTTAAATTTGCAGAAACACACTACAGTCCATTTAACATGGTTTTCTATGGGTCACGTTTGCATCTGTGCATTTTATGGAAAGGGCCAGGAATTTTTTCAGTTTTTTTTTGGCTTTATAGACTGCAATAGATCAAAAATGTGTACTGAAAAAGGCAAAATGTACCTGGAATATGCAAACTGCAACCTGCATAGGTTTGAACCAGGCTTTAGATGGGTTCATTCCTCATAGATCTAATAAACTGCAATAAAAAATCAGATGGCATGTAATTCAAAATCCATGGGTCCCAGGTTTCGTGATAGATACACATATTGTCAGTAAGTTTAGCGGTCAATTTGTCATTGATAAATATCCAATGAATTTATAATTGTACTGCCACTAGGGAAAGGGAATTTGACAGCGAGGCTCCAGCTATGGTTTGTTTAGCGGGCAAAAGGATACGGGTTGTCAGTCTAAGGCTCGATTCACATCTATGCATGTTGCTTTTAAGCGTCTCTGCAGTGCTTTTTGTGGCGCTTGCCACGTTTTTGGACATGCATTTTTTCAGCGATTTTACTGTAATTTTGCAGCGATTTGCGTTTTTGTATACACTGCATATAGCTGGTTTCTAAGAGGGGGCCAGGAAGCTGGCCGCCGCGTCCTTAACAACCGATGAGTCATCAGCTGTCAGTGGGCTTCCCCGCTAAGTGTTAAAAAAAAGAATTGCCGGCTAAAAAAAAAAAAAAAATCATGAAAAAAAAAAACAGCATGCCCCCCCCCCAGGTCCATACCACGCCCTTGGGTCTAGTATGGATTTCGGAGGGGACCCCCCCATGTCAGAAATGTATTTTTAAATGTCGTGGGGTCCCCTCCAAAATCCATACCAGACCCTTATCCGAGCATGCAGTCCGGTAGGTCAGGTAAGAGAGGGGACGAGCGAGTGCCCCCTTCTGAACCATACCAGGCTGCATGCCCTCAACATGGGGGGATGGGTGCTTTGGGGCAGGTGGGGCTCTGCCCCCTCACCCCAAAGCACCTTGCCCCCATGTTGATGGGAACAAGGGCCTCTTCCCAACAACCCTTGCCCGGTGGTTGTGGGGGTATGCTGGCGGGGTCTTATCGGAATCTGGAAGACCCCTTTAACAAGAGGGCCCCCCCCTATATGAATGAGTATGGGGGTTTGCTCATTTTTGCCTCTCACATTGCTTTTACTCATTTTATCGCTTCCTGTGATCACTTTTATACTATAGAACTTGCTTATTTTTGTAAGATTTTTTTATGCCCAAATAAACCATGCTTGGTTGATCAGCACCATATGGAGCACCTTTTTATTTATTTAACATTTTGACACTGATCATCCATTCAGCATCCTTTCGTGGACGTGTTTTGGATTCATTTGGTTGCCGGTTGTTGGTTCCCTCCGGTCCTGCGATTTGGGATTATTCATTGACTATCGCATCCAACGCGACATCTTCAGAAGGATTACGAGCTTGTTTGACCCACTGCCATACGGTAGGTGGGTCCATCATGGCTGGTAAGAGTACCCTACCTCTTCCATCTCATTGTTCTGAAGTGTCCACAGGTTTACCAACTGGTCCACCGGGACCATCCATTCCATCCAGAAACTGAGTATAGAACTTTTCCACTTCCCATACACTCACTATATGGACTATGTCCCACATCCCGTTGTGTTCCACTAGCACTATTCAGTGTTTTTGTTTTTTATATTTCACAATATTTTACTTTTGTAAATCGATTGCTTTATATTCATCACTATTGTAAGATTAGTCTCACCATTTAATTTAGGTGCATCATATTTTGTCACTTTATTTCTTTTTCTTACTCACATGAGTACAAGTTTGAGCGCTACACTATGTTTTCCACATATTGCTTGAACTTTGTTTGTTTGGGTGTTGGCTGCTTGTATTTGATTATTGTTTCACATTTTGGGTTTAGCGCAGTATTTTTCTTTTTTCAATGAGTATGGGGTACATTGTATCCCTACCCATTCACAAAAAAAAAGTAGCGTAGTGTGAAAAAATACAGTAGAAAGCTTTTGATATTAAAAATATCTTCTTCTTCCCCACTTCTTCCTCTGGTCTTCCTCCATCTTCTCCCGCATCTTCATCCTCCGACCTTCTCCTGCTTCTTCTTCCACTCTTCTTCTTTCGTCTGTCTTCTTTGCCCGGTGTTCTTCTTCCTCTGCCGCCGACAATCCTCCTCCGATGCTGCATCCCGCTGATCTGTCCGCGCTGATGTCAAGCTTTTCTTAGATAACGATGGGGGCGTGGCCATCGGATTATGTCATCCGGAGGCCCCTCCCCATGTGACATCACAGACCCATCATGCCCTTGGCGGTGATGTCACAAGGGGGAGTTTGTTGTTAAGGAACTCAGCGGCCGGCTTCCCGCCCCCCTCCTTAGCAACCAGCTATACAGGTATACAGCGTAAAAAAAAATGCAAAATGCAAATCATGGCAAAATCATGATAGGAACGCGGCACTTTTGTTTTTGATGCAGGTCCATTGAAGACTAATACATGCAAAACGCTGCATTTTGCGGAGAAAAAAGTCCCTGACCCTTACCAAAATGCAGAGTCACAAAAATGCATTTATGTGAACTTATTCCATAGGAGCCCATGTTAAAAAACGCATTAGTGTGAATAGAGCCTAAGGCTGGATTCACACCTATGCAGTTTTAGTGCTTTTTGCATTTTGCAGATTTGCACTATAGTCCATTTACCACGTTCTGTAGTGCAAATTTGCAAAATGCAAAAAACCCTAAAAATGCATAGGAGTGAATCCAGCATAAATTGGCATTTAAAAACCCCAAATCCCATCGGATTTTAAATTTAGTAGTGCCTCACCAGATAGCATTGGTATAGTGATTCCAAACAAAGTTCCTAATATGTTGTAGATCTGAGTCCATAAAGTCTGGACAGATGGACATGTCCATCACATATGGTGCCTGGGGCAACCGTGGAAGCAGGTCCTTGCGTGACCCAGGGTGTAACGCGCAACTGTCAGAACTACTGTAAGTACCAATGGTACAGCAGCTTGTAGTTAGTTTCAAGAGCAAGCACATTCTGAAAGCCAAATTTGGTAGTTTTCCAGATTTGCTGCCATTGTTGCAGCTCCAATGTTATAGTGAGATCTGCTTCCCACTTCTGCATGTAAATGTGATGGGGTGGTCAAGAGTCAGCAGTAAGTTGGGGTAAAGCAAGAAGATCAAACCTGGGGAATGCAGATCTTTGCAGCAATGCCATTCCAAGGACGTTTTCTTCCATTTTTAAAATTGAATGATGTTGTGCAAAGTGGTGCCGCTAGGGCCACCCAGTGATTGAATTTCGGACAATTTATTAGAAACCTGCCAAAATGTGCTCAGTGTATGGCCAACTATACTTCGGAAATTCACCGGATAGAAACGATCAGAGGCAACATACCAGGGCACATGACAAAGGCCAAGAGTTTGTAAAATAAGACGGTAGTTAAATAAATAAATAAAACACTCAAAGGGATGTGTTTGACTCAATAGACACTAGCTAAACAGGTCTGACATAAAAAATAAGTTTTTTTTTTTGTATTTGTACAACTATACAAACAGTAAACATTACTGACAGCCAATAGTCAAGAACATAAATTGTTTTGGACAATTGCATGGCATTCCAATTAATATCCGGTCTGACTTTTTCCATTCAAAATAACCAGTTAATCAGTGTTAATCATGACAGATCAATAATTTAACCTTCTTTTACTTTAAGTGAACCAAACACCGCCGACCATGATCCTGGCTGATATGATAGGAGATGGGAAAATTAATTTTAGTGGCTTTAGATGAACTACCGATAAAGTGAAAGAGATCCTAGTTATGAATCTCAATTAAAGTAGGGAAGAACTGTTAATACTGGTCCAATGACTTCATCAGTCATTTGTTAAATTTAGTTCACCTTATTGTCAATAATTCCTTGAGAAACTCTGCAATACAAATGTTGCAGCTCCATCTTGTGGTGGAAAGGTTGAAATGCTTGAACAGACTGAAAGGCGATGAAGTGACCTTTTGGATGAAGTCAAAGTAACCTAACTCGATTTTTCCAGTAGAAAATAGTGCTCTTAAAATGTCAGGCTCAGAAAGATAAAGGGATTTCAAACTTAATAAAATCACAACAAGGAAACTTGATAGCTTTGACAATTCACAGCTTTCATTAACTGTAAAAATGAAAGCTAAAGAATATTGGTAAGCAGCTTTGAGGGTTTGGTGAAACATATCTGATAAGCAATATGTTCTTGTAACATGGGGATGTTTCTTGTGTTATAATGTAATGTGCAGTATACATGTGGAGTATAATTCGGGATTCAAACGATATTTAAAAAAAAAAAAAAGATGTAGGTAATACATATAATGATAGCTTGCAGTGGATTCATTTCTTTTTCAATTTCACATGCCTCTGTTTATGTTTGTCTCCGTATTTGTGTGCAGATCAAGCTGACCAGTGATAGGGGTTGGGTGCTTGATTTTTGCAGCAATAGCTATTTAGAAATAAAAAGTGACCATTCTGGGCTACCTGTCTTAAATTTCGTAGTTAAAGGTTCTACCCCCTTCCTGACCAGGCCATTTTTTGCGATACGGCACTGCGTCACTTTAACTGACAATTGCGTGGTCGTGCGACGCTGTACGCAAACAAAACTAGTGTCCGTTTTTCCCACAAATAGAGCTTTCTTTTGTTGGTATTTGATCACCTATGTGTTTTTTTTTTGTGCTATAAACAAAAGAAGAGCTACAATTTAGGGAAAAAAACTATATTTTTACTTTCTGCTATGAAACATACCCAACAAAAAGATAAAAAAAAAAAAAAACAATTTCTTCATCAATATGAAACATACCCAATAAAAAGATAAAAATAAAACAATTTCTTCATCAATTTAGGCCAATATGTATTCTACTACATATTTTTGGTCAAAAAATCCCAATAAGCGTATATTGATTGCTTTGTACAAAACTTATAGCGTCTAAAAACTATGAGATGTTTTTATGGCATTTTTCTTTAATAATGAATTTTACTAGTAATGGTGGTGATCAATGATTTTTAGTGGGACTGCGGACAAATCAGACACCTAACTGACATTTTTGACACTTTTTTGGGGACCAGTGACATTCTTACAGTGATCAGTGCTAAAAATATGCACTGTTACTGTACTAATGGCACTGGCAGGGAAGGGGTTAACACCAGGGGCGATCAAAGGGTTAAGTGTGTCCCTAGGGGGTACTAACTGTGTGGGGGATGGACTCACTGTATGAACAGAGATGGGGGAGCCTCCTTAGGGATTGAACCCATTGTGACACATTTGACAAATCAAGGTCACTGTCAACACAGGATGGAGGGTCACTCCCATTAATTCAAACTGATATCCATGTAAGGAATGTAATTACCGGTCAGGAAAATTCCTAAAAGTGAGGACATCATCACTGTATTCTTGTGAGGATGGATCACTGAATTATATACAGTGGACAGAGACTACTTCACCGCATTGACAGGAAGGGTCTGGGATCCTACAGATTGTTTCCAATCCATGTAGAGGAGTGGCTTAAATATCAAGTGTAGCAGAAAGGTTCTTGTAATGGAACGAGCTCTAGGTGTAGAACAGCAGGCTGATCCCCTATTGTAGCAGGTACTGCATCAATCAGGTTAGAAATAACCCCTTACAAATTGGAGTCATAGTCAGTTTGCTCAAAAACAGAGTCTTCAGTAGTAGACCGTGAGGAATCTGAATCAGAGATGGTAATGAGAGCGTCAGGCACACAATTAAAATAGATATCCAGAAGGGTCAGAGTTATGCTATGTACACACGATCGGACATTCCGACAACAAAACTGTGGATTTTTTTCCAAAGGATGTTGGCTCACACAGTCACACAAATGTCCGAAATTCCAAACGTCAAGATCGCGGTGACGTACAACACGTACGATGAGCCGAGAAAAATGAAGTTCAATAGCCAGTGCGGCTCTTCTGCTTGATTCCGAGCATGCGTGGACTTTTGTGCGTTGGAATTGCGTACACACGATCAGAATTTCCGACAATAAGTCTCCTTGTTAGAAAATTTGAGAACCTGCTCTCAAACAGTTGTTGTTGGAAATTCCAACAGCAAATGTCCGATGGAGCATACACACGGTTGGAATTTCCGACAACAAGCTCACATCGAACATTTGTTGTCGGAAAATCCTATCGTGTGTACGGCCCATTAGACTTTGGTGAGAATGGTGCTGGAGTACACTTAAAGACTGTGTGAGCAGATTGCTCCAGTAATTGGGACAAATTGCCATCTTAAAGGGTCTTCAACTCATTGTGCACAGTGATCAATGTTGAATCTACATCGTTGGACGACGTGGTTGATGTTGGATTTACATGGAGAGGGACATTTCTATATTTTTTTTTTTATAAAGGACTTTGTCACAGTGTCTGTGTATTTGTTTATTTTTTTTATTTTTATTTTTTTGTGAAGGAGTAACAAGGGGTCATTCATGTACAGGGGGGCAAATATCTGGGGAGACCAGCCTATTCTAAAGGGGCTTCCAGATTCCAATAAGTTCACTTTGCAGAGACCCCACATCAAGCAGGTCAGTGATACAGGAATTAGACTTTTGTCCCCACCTACATCAAAGTGAGTTCTCAGAGGCTGGGTCACACCAAAGGCTGTGCCACAACTTTACACCCAGATAGCACTCTGCAGTTAACTAACACATTCATTAGAAAGATCCACAATGCAGAGCCCACTGCCCGAAGGTTACATTCCACTAGCCCCTTAACCTTCCAGCTGAGGATATGTTGATCTGGATAGCTTTGTAGAGACTAACTTTTTTAAACTAGTGTTTTAAAAGTCTTGATTAAAGTCACCAAAGAAAAAAACATCTAAACTAAAGTGGACCAAGTATCTTAGTTACATAGTTACATAGTAGGTGAGGTTGAAAAAAGACACGTCCATCAAGTCCAACTTATGTGTGTGATTATATGTCAGTATTCTTGATTGAAGTAAACAATGAAAAATAAGAATAATAAGGCTAACACAATTCTAGTTAGACTTTTTTGCAGAGGTGAACATGTGTGTGTCCAACCACCTAGGACACTAGCAAAAAAAAAAACAACCTATGGAGGCAAAGTAATACAGGAGCTTACTCCAACTGTTTTTTTCAGTGTTCCATCCTCCTGTAGTTACCAAAATAACCTAACTGTTCATGAATTTATGAAGTCCTGTGTCCCTTAATGGATGAAAAAGAAAACATTGTTTTCTTTGCTAACACACTCTTTATATTATAACCCTAATTGAGATGTAGCTTTAATATACGTAACTTACATCATCACATCATTTTGCTGTAAAGTTTGTATACAGTATTTTGTATGTTGCATTGACTTTACTATAGAGATACAAGCACTGTGTATAGCGCAATTGTCTCCCCATAGCTAAGACCTAGGAAGCCTTGCGTCGTATTCTTTATTCATTTTAAACTTTATTAATCAGATGTGCTGTCTCAATGAATTCACCAACTCTTCCTTTGGCAGGTCTATGCCCAGGTCCTGAGCCTCACAGCTGGAGTCCGCTTCAATGGATGAGCAGTTTTAGATTAGAAATCATTTTTTCTATAATGAGCACAACAAATTGATTTCTCCTTGTGCCCCCTATAGTGTATGCATCCTGTCTCATCAGCAGCGTGCCCTGTCCCCTGCCAGCTCATTTAGCACTCACTGATGTGGCTGCTATATCACTTAATTGTGGTACATTTTTAGACAATGCATAAATGAGCGTAACTGAGTATTTAAAAGTTCTCAGAGTACACCGAAATAAAACTGCTTAAAGGAAATGCAACCCACAAAATCAATGCAAAATTCTACCTAACATCATTGACCAGCACCTTTCTTAATAACAGGGTGTTTGTCACAGAATTATAAAATTCCACATCATGCTGTAGAAACCAAAAAAATTGCAATAAAGTACATCTAAACCCTGACTGGAAACATTTGGTTTGCTAAAGGACTGTGTGTTAAACAATGTTTTTTTTTATCCTTCTTGGCATCTCAGTGCTGCCTTCCTCATCCAGCCTCTTTCAGACACTACCTGTCTGCATGCTCTTTTTTCAGTATCAGCTGTACATCATTTCTCTGCACCACATGTGTCAAATACAAGGCCCGGGAGCCGAATCCAGGCCATTTCATGTGGCCCTCACACCTCTCCTGCAGCTATTCCCCCCCCCCCATCCCTGCCCCCACCTTGTCTCAGCAATTGGCAGCAGAGAGAAGGACAGAACTCCTCCTACAGATCCTGTGCCTCTCTGTGCAACTGCAACACCCCTCTCTGCCTCTCCTGGTCTCAGCCTTCAGCAGACTCAGGCAGCTGACACCAGCCCTTCTCTGGTCCTACTCCTGACCATGCACACTTTGCTTCCCAGCTCTGCCCCAGCTTCTTTCTGGTAGCAGAACAATGTAAGGGGGGTGCACTGTGATATAAGTGAGGGTGGCGCTCTGGACATCCAGTCTTATTCCCTGTACACACAATCGGACATTGATTGGACATTCCGACAACAAAATCCATCGGATTTTTTCCGACGGATGTTGGCTCAACCTTGTCTTGCATACACATGGTCGTACAAAGTTGTCGGAAAATCCGATCGTTCTGAACGCGGTGACGTAAAATACGTATGTCGGGACTATAAACGGGGCAGTAGCCAATAGCTTTCATCTCTTAATTTATTCTGAGCATGCGTGGCACTTTGTGCGTCGGATTTGTGTACACACGATCGGAATATAAATGATCGGATTTTGTTGTCGAAAAATTTTATAACCTGCTCTCAAACTTTGTGTGTCGGAAATTCAGACGGAAAAAGTCAGATGGAGCCCACACACGGTCGGAATTTCTGACAGCACAATCCGATTGCACTTTTTCCATCGGAAAATTCAACTGCGAGTACAGGGCAGTACAGATACAACCGGCCCTTTGAGGGCAACTAAAATGCTGATGCGGCCCACAATGAAAATGAGTTTGACAACCCTGCTCTGCATTATCTTCTCAACGGTGACAATGATGGACCAAACTTATGCAATATGTAGCAGCATGCTTTGGAGACCTGCAAAATCAGAGATGGCCCCACTGCTGTTCTACTTTTTCTTCAGCAGCATAGTTATCAACAGAGCAAACATGCAAGTCTCTGTCTACTTGTCAAGGAAATGCCTAACTCTCAGGGCTTTTTTTCTCAAACAATAGGTGCTGGAACTCAACCGCGACTCCCCAAAACCCCTCCACCCACACACACCCCAAATCACATCAAATAGTGGGTGTGGTCAGTCAAATTACACGAACAGTAGGAGGGTCTTAAAGGGGCATTAAATACCAGGATTGCATTACATACAGAGTGCAGAGTTCATGGGGGTTACACACAGAGTGCAGAGCTGTCACTTGTAAACACAGAAACCAGACTTCTGTGTATACAACTGATTGTGTTGAGCAGCCCCCCCAAGGGTCTGAGCCAGAGGTGGTGGAACTGAGTTCCACCAAGTTCCCCCTGAAAAAAATCCCTGCTAATTCTTATTTGTTGTAAAAAACTATATTACTTCTTGTAACTAGTGCCGGATTTGTAAGGGGGCAAAAGGGTCATCTGCCCTGGGCTCTCCGACAAAAGGGTCCCCCCTTTATACAAAAATAGTTTAAAACAATAGAAAAAAATCTAAAATCATAAAATTAAATAATAATAAAATATATAATAATAAAAAAAAAAAACTTTCTTTTATTAAATGTATCTTGTGAAAAACATGTAATCTAGACTGCAATATTACCCTGTTTATAAATTTTGGCAGCTAAAGCGAACCACACATAGAGTGCTATGACTGCACGTGTATGTGAGCATGACCTCTGAATGACGTTGTGTCATGTGTTATAAACATGTGTGACTGTCATTGAGAATGTAAACCAACTCTGTGTATGAGGGGACCCCAGAACCTGAAGTGCCCAGGGCCTCCTAAAGTCTCAATTTGGCACTGCCTGTACCTATCCACACTACATTACATAAGGTACCAAAGGTTGCCTGTACATTTTTTAATAGAAGGTAACCTGCAATAGTAACTATTGCAGCTTTTTTCGGCTGTCCAGCAGTTTATATAGCTGTGCTAAGGATCAGAGAGAATGCTCTCTGCTTCTCCTTCCAGGTGATTAACAAGAGGCCACTACATTTAATGCAGGTAGCCTGTTTAATAAGGCGCAATAAAAGCATTGGGCCAGCCATTTGTACTAAAGTGTTTCTAAAGCCTGGACATTTTTTTTATCTGAATGTTTTAAAGTAGTTGTTTTCCCATATACCCAATGAAGTCACAAGCCTCAGGTGATACACAGAGATAAAACTAATCTTCTTACATAAGTTTTACCTGTCTATCTGCATTCTTCTCTGCAACTATTCAAAGTGCTGAATTTTAAAGCTTGTCTGAGAGCTCAGAAAAAATGGGGCAGAGAGCTGAAGTTACAATCTGCAGAGCTCAGAGAAGAGACCTCTGAGAGATGATTGGAAGGAAGAGACAACCCCCTTCACACAGCTACAGGAACAGAGCTGAGGCTGTCAATCAGCTGGAGGTCCCTCCCCTGTCACCTTTTTTCACTTGGTGTCAGGAAAACTTGTCAGAAATGATTCATGCTGATATCAGAGGGATGAGGCAGCAGACAAAAGTGACACTTAGTGCTCTGAATTGAGAAAGGTACACACTATAGAGCAGGGTCTCCAAACTATGGGCCTCCAGTTGATCAGGAACTACAATTCCCATCTGGCCTAGTCATGCCTGCGAGTGTCAGAGTTTTACAATGCATCATGGGACCGGACGTGTAGTTCCGCAAAAACTGGAAGGCCGTAAATTGTAGATCCCTGCTACAGGGGAATATGCTTTGTTCATATTTTATGTCTGAGGTTTACAACCACTTTAAAGTAAAAAATGTCCCAGTGTTTGTGTCACCCCCTTTATACTTACCTTTCCTGATCCAGTGTTGTGCAGCAGCTCTTTCCTGTCTCTCTGCTCACAGAGGCAGCTTAAATCCTATTGAGGAGGGAGCAGGATTCTAACTTAGAGCTCAACTAAAGGGCCCCGGAATCCGTTATGACCTGAAACTCTGCAACTTCTCAACTCAGCGTGGACATCAATGGGGCATACACTGGGGTTGATTTACTAAAGGCAAATCGTCTGTTCACTTTGCAAGGGAAGTTGCACTCTGCAAGGGAATTAACAAATGTGGTAAAGCTCCACTAACTTCCTTTGTTAAATTATTTGGAAAAAATGCTGTTGTTTTTATTTTATGTGCATGTGGTAAAGCTTTTCCACTTCTTCAGATCCGCGCTATTGCCAAATGACGGCAACAGCGCGGACCTACATTGCCGGGACGACGTCTATTGACATCGTCCTGTGCACGAGCGGCCTGCGTGCCCCCTGCAGGGCGCGTGCGGCGCGCTCGTGATCAGCGAGTCTATGAGACTCGCCTGATCACAGATCAGAGGAAGAGGTCGGTCCTGACCCCTTACCACATGATCAGCTGTCAGCTAATGACAGCTGATCATGTGATGTAAAAAGAGCGGGTAATCGGCTATTTTTTCTCCTCGCGCTGACAGCGTGAGGAGGAAAAAAAAGCCGATCACCGGCGGCCGTGAGAGGGACATCAGTCCCGATCATGGTGATCATCTGTGCCCCCTGCCAGTGACACCTAGCAATAGGCAGCAGTGCTGCCTACCAGTGCCCACCAGCGTCACCCATCAGTGCCCACAGTGCCACCCATCAGTGCCCACAGTGCCACCCATCAGCGCCCATCAGTGTCACCTACCAGTGCCCATAAGTGCCCATCAGTACCGCCCATCACTGCCCATCAGTGCCACCCATCAGTGCCCCTATCAGTGCCGCCCATCAGTGCCCCCCATCAGTGGTACCTATCAGTGCCACCTATCCGTGCCACCCATCTGTGCCACCCATCAGCGCCCATCAGTGGCCATCAATGCCGCCTTATCTGTGCCCATCAGTACCACCTTATCTGTCCCCATCAGTGCTGCCTTAACTGTGCCTATCAGTGCCGCCTTAACTGTGCCTATCTGTGCCCGCCAGTGCCGCCTCATCAGCGCATATCAATGAAGGAGAAAAATTACCTGTTTGAAAAATTTGTTTAGCAAAAAATAAAAATCCCAGCTGTGATTAAATATCACCAAAAGAAAGCTCTATTTGTGGGAAAAAAATGATAAAAATGTCATTTGGGTACAGTGTTGTATGACCGCGCAATTGTCATTCAAAGTGCGTCAGCGCTGAGAGCTGAAAATTGGTCTGGGCAGGAGGGGGGGTTTAAGTGCCCAGTAAGCAAGTGGTTAACTAAGTTTTAGTCAAATTTCCCTAGCAGAGTGTAACTTCACTTGAAAAGTGAACTGTGTTTTTCCCTTTAGTAAAGACACCCCAAGCACTTATATATAATCCAAATTTGCTTCTTTTTTTTTACGGAGCTGCGCTATACAGTGCTTGTCGAATCCCTGTGAACAAAAAAGTGAACCATAATGTAGGTAATAGATCTCACGCTGGACCAGTTCCCCTGTTGTGCTCTTTGGTACAAGCATAGGCGTGCGTAGGGGGTGTGCTAGGTGTGCTAGGGAACTCCCTAATCACTCTGTGCAGTGCCGATTCCCCCTACTGCCCAGGCTTCCTCCTACGTTGTCCCCCCCACCACAGTGCTGCTGGCTTCCCTTCTCTCCCCTCGGCTGCTGCGGAGGTTGTTTCAGGATGGAGAGTGGGGGAAGAGGCTAATCAATATGTCATTTACCGGCCCCTTCCTTTTCTAAATGAACACAGTGAACACACTCACTGTGTTCAATCATAACTGAAGTATAGTAAACTATCTACTAGACATTTTCGTCCGAATGCATTTTCATCCGAATTTCAGGTATTTTCGTTATTGTTTTAACAAACGATAACAAACGTATAAACGAATGCTTTATTTTCGTTTTCGTTGCAACAAGAGTTCGCTATAGATAGGGGATTCGACATGACGCTGACAATAGCGATCTGTGTCCATTGAACCTGTGGTCGAATGTGCCTAACCTTAGCTCTATTAGTTCAAGATTATTCTACATAGAGAGAAAAGATTCGACATAGAGAGAAAAGATTCGACATTATAGAGACAAAAGCAAAAAAGGTTGAATGTGCCTAACCTAACTCTATTAGTCCAAGATTATTCGAAATAGAGAGAAAAGGTTCGGCATAGAGAGAAAAGATTCGACATTATAGAGACAATAGCAAAAAAGGTTGAATGTGCCTAACCTAACTCTATTAATCCAAGATTATTCGACATAGAGAGAAAAGATTCGACATGAAGATTCGACGAAGCAGTCATCGCGAGCGGACATTTATGGTCAAATGCTCCACCCATAGGCTATAGAAGAATTCTAATGTTGGTTGACTAGTAATAATAATTAATAAATATAATTATTACTAGTGTCATACAACATTAGAATTCTACTATAGCTTGTAGGTGGAACATTTGACCGGAAATGTACGATTGCGGCATCATATAGTTTAGCTGCTCCGTCGAATCTTCTTAGAACATTCAACAGACCCCATAAGCCTTCAATGTCAGATTCAACCTTAATTATTTCGGATTTTCGGACGAATGCATTTTTAAACGAAACAAAATGAATAAAAACGAAATTCCAAAATGAAATATTTCAGTGTGCACATGTCTACTATCTACTATGCTTCCATTTGTGAATGAACTGGAATCCGCTCAGCACAGAGCACTTCCCATTCATTCACTGTTCAGTGCAGTTAAGGCTACAGAGAAAGGCATGTGTGTTTGAGCTTTGGGGTGCACACCCTAATCCAATAGGCTGCGCACACCTATGGGTACAAGTATTTCGTAAACATACAACATTCATAACAATTCAGAAGCCACATACAGTATAATGCAAGGCTTGCAACCAATTGTAAGTTAGTCCTGTCTGCAAGAGCTCATAATCTCTTAGTTGAAAAGAGCAGTGTTTTATATTTGACAGTATGGCTCATGGCTTTTGATCATTTTCAAAGAGACCCTACAGCAATCTCATATGCTACAGCAAAGAGTATGATTATACCATGGATCTGCTCCAGTCCTCAAAGCAATTAAAATAAAAGGAAAAGAACTCAGAAAGTTGATTATTCTAAAAAAAAATTGTATTACAGCTAAAGCAAAAAAGGCCCCTCATTTTTCCATTTATTAGGATCATGTCACTGCAATATATAAAGGTTAATATATGAAAAAAAAAGTCCTGGTTTACTACAAGCCATGGGGAACAAAGAACCGCTTGCTTGAAATTTTCCCCAATGGATATCAAATGTGACAAGGTAATGCCATAACGATGGCATGTCAACAATTATTAAAGTGGCTTCTGGGGAATGATGCAGATATTTCATGTTTATGGAGTGTAGAAATGCACCCTCTGATCAAAATTGTAGTTACATTTAGCGAAGAAAAATACATGCAAATGCTTTTCTATACAGTTCAAATTTATTTTCCTATATCAGTATACTGCAAATGTAAAAAGCATAAATTGCATGCTTTCACAAAATAGCAAAAAAGTACTGACTGGTAAGCTACAAAAAGCAAATTGAGACAAAATTACAGTTGTCAACACCAGAAGCTACGGGGCACTGACACAGGTCAATTTGTAAGCAAAAACAAAATGTACTGTACATTTTACTACTTGGGCTTCCACTGGGCTGTAATAGGCTTTCAGCGTGCAATAAAAAGACAAAACCAAGTGCTAAAATCACATTAGGGCATTCACAATTTGTTACATTTGTTTCTGCTGCTTTTGTGATGTCTATAAATTGAACAGTGAAATAAAAAAAATTTTTTAGAATACCCAAAAAGGAAAATATATAAATATGTCTCTTTTAACCACTTCAGGATTTACCCCCTTCCTGACCAGAGCAACTTTTGCGATACGGTTCTGCGTCGCTTTATCTGACAATTGCGCAGTCGTGCGATGTTACACCCAAACAAAATTGACGTCCTTTTTTTCCCACAAATAGAGCTTTCTTTTGGTGGTATTTGATCACCTCTGCACTTTTTAATTTTTGCGCTATAAACAAAAAAAGGAGCGACAATTTTGAAAATAAAGCAATATTTTTTACTTTTTGCTATAATAAATATCCCCCAAAAAATATATAAAAAAACAAATTTCTTTCTCAGTTTAGGCCGATATGTATTCTTCTACATACTTTTGGTAAAAAAAATCGCAATAAGCGTATATTGATTGGTTTGTGCAAAAGTTATAGCGTCTACAAAATAGGGGATAGATTTATGGCATTTTTATTATAATTTTTTTTTATTAGTAATGGCAGCGATCTGCGATTTTTATCGTGACTGTGACATTATGGCGGACACATCCGACACTTTTGACACTATTTTGGAACCATTGTCATTTATACAGCAATCAGTGGTATAAAAATGCACTGATTACTGTGTAAATGACACTGGCAGGGAAGGGGTTGACCACTAGGGGGCGATGAAGGGATTAAAGCGGGGGTCCACCTATCTATCGTTTTTTTTTTTTGAGTTAATTCACAAACTTTTCTTCTCAGCATTACATACTCACATATTGTGTGTAATATGTCCGCCTGTGTCAGATTTCGTCGGAAAGAATAACTTATATTATTCACTGCAGGCGGTTTCCATCTTCATTGTGGGCATTTGAAGCCAACAAGCATTTATTTCCTGGATGTGGTGAATGCTGTGCTCCCAGCATTCACCTCTCGTTCCCGCACATGCTCAGTGGCATCCTGGGAAGCCTGAGACTAGCTCCCAGGAGTCTGGGAGAGGCTAGAAACACGCCTACTCCCACGGGAGGAGAACCAGGAAGTGCAAAGAAGAATAGAAAAATAAAAGGTAATTACGGCGATTTAAATTTTTTTAAACGGTATGTCAGCATCTAGGCAAGGAAGAGAATACATACAGATATTGTTCAAAATTTGGGTGGAACCCCGCTTTAAGTGTGTCCTAGGGAGTGATTCTAACTGTGGGAGGATTGCCTCACTAAAACATGACAGAGATCACTACTCCTGATGACAGGGAGCAGTAGATCTCTGTCATGTTGCTAGGCAGAACAGGGCAATGCCTTGTTTACAAAGGTATCTCCCCATTCTGGCGCTCTGTGACACGATCACAGATCGCTGGAAAATAATCTAAAACTAGTGGGTTTTAAGAGGAGTATTTCAGCGGTAAAAATGCTCTAACTCTGATAAAAGCTTAAAAACGCTGGAAAACGCTGAACAACGTGGCTATTCGGCACAACTGAGCCATAAGCTTTTGTGGGAGTATAGTTTTGCTAAATAAAAGCTAAAAAATGCTACTGCTAAAAAATGCTGAAAACGCTGAAAACTGCTACTACAAAAATGCTGCAAAGCTCATTCCACAGCTACGTTTTTCTACAGCTAACGCTACTGGCCTTAGAGGGTTGAGACAAACCTTTTACTACTAACAGGATTGTTTATAATGATCAGTTTTCATTTATTTATGTAAAACCTTTATTATTAACCACTTGGCATCCGTGCTATGGCCGAATGACGGCCACAACGTGAATTCCCGGGAGGCCGTCATATGACGGCCTCCCCTGTGCATTCGCCCTGTGCGCGCCTAGTAGGGCGCGCGCTGAGCGCGCTGTGATCACCGAGCCACTGAGACTCGGGTGATCATCGATGTAAGGAAGGGGCCGGTCCCGGCCCCTTACCATGTGATCAGCTGTCAGCCAATGACAGCTGATCACATGATGTAAACAAAAGATCGGCAATCGTTTTTTTTTCTACTCACACTGACAGCGTGAGTAGAAAAAAAAGCCGATCACCAGCTCAGATGTGAGGGTCATCTGTCCCGAAGTGGAAGAGGCACATCTGCCTCATCAGTGCCATCTAATAGTGCCACCTAACACTACCCACAGTGCCACCTAACAGTGCCCACAGTGCCACCCGACAGTGCCCCCTAACAGTGCCCACAGTGCCACCTATCAGTGCCCACAAGTGCCACCTATCAATGCCCATCAGTAGTGCCAATCAGTGTCACCTAGCAGTGCTGCCTATCAGTGTAACTGATCAGTGCCCATCACTGCCGCCTATCAGTGCCCATCACTGCCGCCTCATCAGCGTACATCAATGAAAGAGAAAAATTACCTGTTTTAAATTTTTTATAACAAAATATAAAAAAATTTTAAATAAAAAAAAAAAATCAGTTTTTTACATTTTTTTAACAAAAAGTAAAAACTGCAGAGGTGATCAAATACCACCAAAAGAAAGTTCTATTTGTGGTGAAAAAATTATAAAAATTTCATATGGGTACAATCTTGTATGACCGCGCAATTGTCATTCAAAGTGCGTCAGCGCTGAAAGCTGAAAATTGGTCTGGATAGGAGGGGGGTTTAAGTGCCCTGTAAGCAAGTGTAACTGCTTAAAAAGTAATAGCTGGAGTTTGGCTTCAATTTGTTTAGTGTATCTAAATCTGGTAGTACATCTAACACCCCTTTCCCCCAGATTGACAATGAAACCTGTCCAAAGGTGTCTGTGCTCCTTCATCTAGAGTGGGGGCACACTAATATAAGAGGTGTGTTACTGGCCAGATAACCAGGTGAAAACAGAGGGAAAAGGAGACTAATGCAGCCACCACATCTATTGGTTGGTAAGCTGCAATATATTACAGTTTTGGTTTTGGGTTTGAAACCATTTTAGGATGATAGGGTCTGCAAATATTTGAAAAATATATTTTCGTTCCAATAATTACCATTTCCATTACATAAAAAAAAGCTCAGATATTCTGTAATTGCAATATACATAAGGGTCTATGGGGCTTATACGATTTGCTGTCCTGTTTTTTTTTTTTTTTTTTCGTTTTTTTTTAGCAGGCAGGTTTTAAGCTAAATTTAGCTTTCTCAGTGCCTTCCTACCTCCTACTGTTATTTTATATCATTATTAATGTGTTAACTTTACACTTGAAACCTGCTGATATAAGTACTATAAGCAGTAGGTCATGCCGCAGCAGAGAGATGTGAAAGGAAACAGGAACTTGCTATGCTATACTAGCTACTATACTATTGAAAATGTCCCTTACTGATTAATCTACAAAGAAGGAAAATTTAAAAAAGCAACAAATCTACCCTGTTATTTCTAGTTTTACTAATATGATTCACACTGTTTTATATTGTATACTGAATTAGATACATTTTGCCAATTTATTCAACAAGCTTTGTACTGAAGTGTTTGTTAGTCTGCTTTCAAGAAGTGTTGGTGAGCGGGGTCATGTGCGTCAGAGCAGTCATAGCAAGTGAAGTCATATGCTTTAGAGCAATGGCGGAAAGCCAGGTGATGTGTTTTGAAGCAGTGGCAGAGAGGATTACTTCACTGTCTCCATACGTATAAATAACTATGAGTGTTAAAAAAACCATAAGCAAAAAAGCCCATAGATACAACTCAACCGCAAAACTATAATCCCCGGAAATCACCATGCAAAAAACATACCATATGCGAAAAACATACCACACCATGGCAATTTGTGGTATTATAATCATGCGGTTGAGTTGCATCTACGGGACTTTTTGCTTATGTTTTTTGAATCTCTCATAGTTATTTGCATGTATTGAGATACTCTGTGAATTTTACTGGCTCATGGTGTACTCCCTTTTCCTTTTTGACTTTTATAGATACTGGGGCTTGAGGTTCTTGGCCTCCTTTGGATTTGAACTGATTTGATCTCCTGTGCTCACAAATCATATATGCTGGATGTTCAAAAAGTTGACTTCAGCCTTGTTTTCTAATTTGTTCCAGCTGCTTTGTCCACTATTCATCTTCCATCATAATTGTGTTTTGTAAGCACAACTAATTTCAGCCCAGTCTTGTGGTTAGCCAGTGTATGTTCCCATTGTAATTTCTGGTGCTTACACCAAATCTTTCTTTATGTTTTATTTTTATAGTTTTTATCTTTTACTTGCCAGAACTGTTCCCATGTCCGTCCAGGAAGAGGGGGGATACAGCTTTCTGGATCTGTGTTTTTGGCTTAGCTGGTCCACCCTTTGCCATTGGGTAAGATCTAGGACCCCTATTGAGAAGTGTGGATATTCAGATATTGTTAATTTTGTGTATTATGTACAGTATGTTCATGTATTGTACATTATTAGTGTGTACTCTTTATTGTAGGAACTCCGAACTCCCCAATCTCCTGAAGAAGCAGCATATTACCGTGAAACACGTTGAGAAACATCAGCTGCATGCATGTTCCCCTGTACCTCTGACTATTAAAGCTGTTATACTATTCATTACATGTGTACCACATAGGATGGGAACAGCGTTTCAACTAATTGGGAGCTACGACTTTGTATGAGCATCTGAAATTGAAATGTCATGTTTTTTGTATTTATTTTAAAACAGTCCTTGTATTAAAAACTTTTTTAACTAAAAATTTGTTTGTGAAGTCAGTGGGGGTACCAAGAAAATCCATATTCCTCAAATATTTTCAGTCAGTTAAGCCACATTATTTTGATAACTTACAGCCCCAGTGCTTCACTTACATTTTCTTCTAACTGATTTATGGGCAAAGCTTATGCTATTGTAATATTGTTTCCCCTTATACTCATTGTTCCTTGCAAGGGAAACTAAACCCACCAATTTAACAGTGTACCAAAACAGTTATATTCCAGGCACTCCTTTGGTGATAAGCACACTGGCAACTGTGACACTTATGTCAGCTCACAACTCAACAATCAAGCCATCAAATGGCTGATGTTATAGCTGATCAGATTTGCAGCACCATGGCAATTGCAGATCCAAATAGATAGCTACTTCTTGGCTGTAAAGGACAGGAGGGTTTAGTTCCACTTTAACCCCACCAAATTTATTTTAATAGGTGATACAATGCCCTGCTCTATTTGTCTACTCCTTATGCCCCCCTCACCTACTTACCACTCTGCTTCTCGCACCCTCTGCCACATGGTCCACCACTACTGCTCGGATGCACACCACTCCTCTGATGAGCATGATTCTGCTTGATGCCACTGCATAGTGACACATGGCCATGCAATCCGTATGTAAGGCTAGAACTGAGGGAGAATGGAAGCTCCATTTTGCTTCCTGTATTTCTCTTTTACAGTAAATATAGTCTTTGTGCTTAAGTGAATGAAGGACTGTCTGAGGTTGTGATGCTTTGTTTCTGAATGATCAAATCCTTGATAGTCATGGACTGCTGCTGTATGTTATGATTTTTACCTGTTTTACACTTGGAAATGTCCTAAAATACCTTTCATCTTGGTGGAAATGTACTTCCTACCTTCCCATTCCAGTGCTCTGTGCTGGATACCATGGTAAAGGTAGAAGTAAAATAAATTTACATTTTTCCACCATCTGGAGGTTTGGAGACTCTTTTAGCAGTTGAAACACATCAAATGTGTCTTACCAGCTATGATTATAGTGGACCTCAGTGACAAAACCAAATTGTGAGGCAAAGTTCATGTTAGATGAATCCTGTTGAAAACTGGCAATTTGTTGGGTTAATAGGTAAACTAATGTCAAAAAAGGGCTCAAGGATCTAAGCAATGCCATGGGGAAAATTTAACAAAGCAAAAAAAATATCATTCTATCTTTGTAACGCAACTTCGAAGGTGACATTGAAAAAACACCAATCCTTGTATTACTTTTAAATTATATGCTTGGAAGATGCCTTTAAGTTGTTTGTAGTATCAACAGAACAGAA
This sequence comes from Aquarana catesbeiana, assembly GCF_042186555.1. Classification (NCBI taxonomy): domain Eukaryota; kingdom Metazoa; phylum Chordata; class Amphibia; order Anura; family Ranidae; genus Aquarana; species Aquarana catesbeiana. The sequence continues at coordinate 352,299,936 of NC_133325.1, read as the reverse complement.
TGACTTTCATAGATGACACTGCACTCGAGCATCATATATTTTGGATGTATAACTTATTTTTTTACTGTTTAGAGGTTGTAAACCTTGGAGAAAAAAAAAAAACCCTGCAAGACAAAGGCATAATGAGCTAGTATACATCGCATACTAGCTCATTATGAAATACTTACTTTAGAACGATGCCCTAGATCGGCGTTGGCCCACCAAGTACAGTGCTGACATATTCCACCGGAGTTACTTCCTGGTTCGTGGCTCCTGTACTGCCATTGGCCACGCGGGAGACGCCGGTCACGGCATGACTCCTGAAGAAACTGCACCAGCAGCCCGTTTCTTCAGTGCACATGCGCCGATGATGTTGGCAGCAGCACATATACTAAATATCTCCTAAACTGTGCAAGTTTACGAGATAATCAAGGTGCCTACAGGTAAAAAATAAAAAAACAAACCCTGCAAGACAAAGGCATAATGAGCTAGTATGTATCGCATACTAGGTCATTATGAAATACTTACCTCAGAATGATGCCTTGGATCAGCGTCGGCCCTCCAAGTACAGCATGGACATCTTCCATGGGAGTTACTTCTAGGTTCGCGGCTCCGGTGCTGTGATTGGCCATACGCGGGAGCCGCCGGTCATGACACAACTCCTGAGGAAACGGCACCAGCGGCCTGTCTCTTCAGTGCGCATACACTGATGAAGTGACATGAGATATTCAAGGTACCTAAGGTAAGCCTTGTTATAGGCTTACCTGTAGGTAAAAGTGGTATAACAGGATTTACAACCACTTTAAAAGGGCCTTTTTGGTAGTTTTGGCCTGTGACACCTGACTTTTTATTGAGCAATAATAGGCCTGAATTTACTGGTAGAAATAGCGCAACAATAGTTCTAAAACTTATAGAAAAGTTTCTTCTTAAAATAATAAAGCTAAAACCCTCAGCTTCTTACAAACTGGCCAGTGGCACAACAGTTTATTAGTATAAATTAACTAGCGTCAGGACACTTTAATAATAAAAATAAATAGAACAAATGTAATCAAAACATAGCCAGAGTTCAGGGACCGGAACGAATAGTAAGACAAGCCAAACGTCAGGAAGCCGGAGATAAGCGTAGTAAAACATAAAGCAGGATCTGGAGCCAGAAGGGATGTCAGCCAAGCAAGTCTTTTAACAGGACTGCAGGAGAGTGTCTCTGTGATGTTGACTAAGGCGAAGGCAGAGAGCCTCTGGGCTGGACGGCTTAAGTAGGCAGGACTGACAAGCAGGATATCATCAACAGCTGAGTACCTGTGGAGAGATAGGAGCTGGCAATTAGCCGACAGCTGAGCGGCCAGCTCAGAGAAGGAAGGGCTGAGCCCAGCCCTGACAGTTTATTTGCTCTTATTTGCTCTAGTTCCAGAGGAACTGATGGCAAAAAATATTTAAAAAATAATACCATATATATTTCTCATCTATTCAACAACACTTAAAGAGTAACTCCACTTTTGTTGAGAAAAGAACATACCTCTCTGGTTGATTGATGTACAATACAAGGATTTTAACAAACTTTGTTGCAGATTCCTACCTTTTGTTATTCTGAAGAAATCCATGTGTGTTTGTCTGTGTCCATGCGGGAAAGTAAATCTAAAAGGAGTGGTTTCATAATTATCAAGCAGCTGCCACACCTGCAGAGCACTAATGAGGAAAATTGCAGGTTCAGCATCCCTTTAGATGTGATTTCCTATTAAGAGTATCTCACCAAAAATGAAATTTTTGTTGCAGGAGATGCCTGAAATCTGATTTGTGTCTTAGTGTAGACTTCTGGGAAAATCAGTAAGCTGATCACACAAGCAGGATATTACGTTTCTGGGGGGTGTTCTGTATGCATTCTGTGTACAGAACACCTTGAGGTAGCCATATTGCATTGCATTTTACAGAAAATGACAGAGCTGCAGATTGAAAATGAAAGGCAATTTGTATTAAAATTCAATTACAATATGACTTGAGTTGCAATTGTACATGCGATATTTTTTTTTTTTTATTTTACTATTTTTTTTTCCCACGAAAGTGGAGTTACCCTTTTAAAAGTCACATGTTAAACAAAATAGGGAAGGATACGAACTATTGACAGGTTAGTTATTGCTGTCTAGGGATATTTATAAAAAAGAAATAGTTTTAAAAGGTGAACAAGACATTCATTAAAGGTCAACTATTTCAATATACCATAAATGATTCACCACCGGTGAGTGTTTGGTGAATGTCACATCCATCCATGGCACCTCACATGCCATCTTTATTATGGATGTCCACAGAAAAGGGAAATATTCTCACTGGAGACACAGGAATAAAAATATGGCAGAGTTTCTAGCCCCTTCCCCATTTCATTGAAAACAAATAAACAATGTCTTGGTTTAAGTTGGACTTTAAATTCTGATTCTTCCACGCTTGCCAAAGTTACTTCTCAACTAACATATGAACATTATGGAAAACTTTCTTTAGACTTTTTCCCTCTGTTGTCACCTGGTGATCTGACAAGTAACACACCTCCTGTATTTGAGTGACATCACTCTGGGTGAAGGGAATAAGTGGTCACCTTTGGACAGCAGCATTGTCAGTCAAGAGGTAGGGAAGTGCTAGACATACTAGCAGATTTAGATACGCAAAACAAGTTGAACTCAAATTCCAGCTCACGCTGCAGTTGCACAAGCAATCACAGCAACATTTTTTTTTCTTCAAAGATAAAGGCTTTACATGAATAAATTAAATCTGATCATTGTAAGCACTCCTGTCAGTGGTAAATGGTTTGTCGCAACCCCCTAACTGCTACATTTGCAGGACAAAAAACAGACTTACTGGCTGGTTCACCATGATGTGGAAATAACAGAAAGAAAGCCTAAAATAGAAAATGTACGCAGCCTTCACATTTAAAAGTTGTTCTAAAGCCTCAAGGTTCTTTACCTTAATGGATTCTATCCATTAAGGTAAAAAAAACTTTTGTGGCACAGACTCGCTCCCTTACCCCCCTTATACTTACCTGAACTCCATCGGGATCCAGTGCTGTGCATGAGAGCTGCAGGTCTCCTGGCTGCATCCCTTCTCTTGCTGGGGAGATCCATAGCTGCGGGAGCCATTGGTGAGGAACAAAGGAAGTGGGGGCGGGGCTGAGTCCTGTTGTCTGTGTTAATAGACGCAGCAGAAGGGCTTGGGAATGAGCCCGCATGAGTGTCCCCTTGGGAATTGGTCCCCTAATGGGGGGCACCAGCAAGAGAGGAGGCGCTAGGAGCAGAGGTGTCTCCAGCTTTCATATTTAGGGGGGGCACATGGGGGGACAGGGACAAAAGTAGGGGGGCAACTATAAAATGCAACTATATATATATATATATATATATATATATATATATATATATATATATATATCCTGGGGCCCTTTACTACGATCCCACAATGGGCCCTTTCACATGTTTTGCAGTGAGCTCCCTTCCTACTATATTGGGGCCCCCCAGGGTGGCAGAAAACAAGAGATATATGTCACCAGCATACCAAGAAAATATAAGGGTCCAAAGCAGTGTGGGAACTATCAGGGTTGCAAAGGATGTCTTGCCACCGGGCCCTGGTGTTCTGCCACTGTGGGGTTTCCCAGCCTCCTCTTGCTGTCCTGCCCCTGCTATTGACGCTGGTCTGACATCTCTTGGAATTTACAGGCTGGTTTTTCTGTCCTAAGGATGGGAGAAATCAGTCTGTTTTTTCAGTAACTGAGAGTCCTGGTGGAGTCCTTCCTGCAACTCGCTCTTCTCCCTGCCAATGGGGATGCAGGGGAAGGAGCAGATCAGGCGGCCGTGGTTGTGTGAGCGCTCGCATTATGCAGTGTCAGTGAGCAGAGGGAGGGGGGAGGAATCACCCGCAGGAGCTGACTGGGGACGCTCTCCCTCTCAATAGAGACTGTTACTCCAGCGGCAGCCCGAGTAAGATGCGGCGCATCCGCTACGAATGCAAACAAAAAGACATTGCCTTTTTGTAAAAAAAAAAAATTTAAATTGGGGGGGGGGGCACAGCATAATGTTGGGGGGGATCAGGGCCCCCTCTGCCCCCCCTAGGGATGCCATTGGCCAGGAGCACCAGCGGGGAACCCGAGAAGAAGCGGTTCAGGAGCAGCTAAGTGCAGAGCAGTTAAGTATAGACACGTTTGCTATTCAAAAGAAAATTCCTTTACAACCACTTTAAGAATTGGTAAGTTGCAATATAATAAATGGTTTGCTTTTGGGTTTAATACAGCTTAACGGTTTTATCAGAGCCCAGTTTTAGCAATAGCAACTTATCCAAGGCTACTCTTAATTAACTAGACAAGTTGTTGTAAGAGAAATGCAGAAGCTGCCATTTGTGACCTTCTTCTGAAAATGTTAGTTGCCTGGTTGTTACCTTATGCTCATCACTTTGAGTCACTGGCCTGAATAGTTTTCAGATTAAATCTGAGAAAAGTCAAAAGTCCTTGTTTTTTTTAACCTTTTTTTGAAATGTCAGCCAGACACCCAGCATTTTTAGGTGTAATCATCAATGGAAGCCTCTCTATTTCTCTTATGACAGGTTTTCTTTAACCACTTAAGGACCGGAAGGATTTGCCCCCTTAACGACCAGGCCATTTTTTGCGATACAGCATTGCTTCGCTTTAACTGACAATTGTGCGGTCGTGCGACGCTGTACCCAAACAAAATTTATGTCCTTTTTTTCCCACAAACAGAGTTTTTTTGGTGGTATTTGATCACCTCTGTGGTTTTTATTTTTTGCACTATAAACAAAAAAGAGTGCCAATTTTGAAAAAAAAACTATATTTTTTCCTTTTTGCAATAAACAATATCCAAAAAAATAAATGTCTTCCTCAGTTTAGGCCGATATGTATTCTTGCACATATTTTTGGTAAAAAAATCGCAATAAGTGTATATTGATTGGTTTGTGCAAAAGTTATAGAGTCTACAAAATAAGGGAAAGATTTATGGTATTTTCATTATTATTTTTTTTTACTAGTAAGGGCGGTGATCTGCGATTTTTAGCGGGCCTGCGACATTGCAGCGGACAGATCGGACAATTTTTTGGGACCATTGACATTTATACAGCGATCAGAGCTAAAAATAGCCACTGATTACTGTATAAATGTCATTGGCAGGGAAGGGGTTAACACTAGTGGGTGATCAAGGGGTTAAATGTGTGTCCTAGGGGGTGTTTCTTACTGTGGGGGGATGGGATTGCCTGGAGGAGGAGACCGATCGCTGTTCATAACCAGTATGAACAGCAGATCTGTCTCCTCACTCCTGACAGAATGGTGATCTGTCTATTTACATTGACAGATCTCCATTCTGTCTCTCTCAGGAGTGATCGCGGGTGCCCGGCGGACATCTACACATGTCCCCTAGTGCTCTTAAAGCGGGAGACTTACAGCTTCGGCGATTCGCCCAGGGGAGCCAACCTGCCGCAGTATAACTGCGACGGCTGGTCCTTAACTGGTTAAAGCGGTTGTATACTGCTGGACAAGGTAAAGTCATAATGTGCTAGTATGCATCGCATACTAGCACAATATGTGAAACTTACCTTAAAATGAAGCTGTTCCAGCACTGCAATGTCAGTGATGCAGCCGCTTCCATTTTTACCCATCTTGCTTCCGGCTCTGTGATTGGCTGGAGCCACGATGACATCAATCCCGCGCATGTGAGCAGGAGCCACTGTTTATGGCACAGGGCTCGGAAAGTAACGCCACCCGTGACCGTTCCGTGAGAGCACATGTGGCAGTGATGTCACCGGCTGCATGTAATGTAAATGTCTCTTAAACGGTGCAAGTTTAGGAGATATTTACACTACCTATATAGGTAAGCCTTATTATAGGCTTACCTATAGGTAAATGACAGCAGAGGAAGTTTACTTTCTTTTTAAAGGGTAAAGGTTTCTCTTCCCACTGCTATTAGCCTCCTTTATTATAATAAATGTAAAATAAACTAGTACTAAAAATACACTCACAATGGACAAATGATACTAGGTGTAGAAAAGGCCGGTGGGTAATTAAGTCTACCAGAATTAATAAAAAACACAATATTTTTCAATGGACTTGTAGGCTTAGAAATAAATACTATCTCAGAATTGGGCACAATTATGTGTCCTATAAACATTCATTCTTCTGTATAATCACAGAGCCTTCAGAATAGACTAATATAATGCTCAATGCAAGTTGTTTCTGGCTTTCAGACACATATTTATGCACTTTCTATAACACACTATTTACCAGAAATGTAGAATGTGAAAATTTACTACAAGGACATTCTTGTGCTCTGCAAATAATGATGTTGCAAGACAAAATAAATTTATATCATTTTCAAAGAAATATATTTTATCAGTTTGGTTTTTGGCTCTTACTTGTATATCACTTACAGGCCCCAGTATTATGATGCCATCTAGTGGAAAAACATCAGTATGCATGCCAGTGAATAAAGCATGTATTGTGTTAAAAAAGAAAAAGAAAAAAAAACTTCTGCTTAGCCAACAATCAGCATCTGACCTGCTCTAAATGTTCAAATTAATTTGGTGGCTGTGGGAAAAGAGCTCCTTTTCTTAGTAAGAATGCGTTGATATATAAGCTACTGAATGTTCACCTATTAGGCACACCTGCCTGTTTATACAACAACCTAAAAGCAAATAGCATAGGGGCAGCTCAATGACAATCATGACAAAGGGGTAGTCAAAGCCCCTTTATCCATGGATGATTAGTTGTGCTATACACAGTAGTAACCACTAGTAGTACTTTAAATAACATACTGACCTGACATTTGTATGCAATACATTACCAGAGAAAGGTTAGGAAACTCAAAAAGTATCCAGTGAGTGTTTATAGTAGAATGACCAAACTGGTTCTGGCTGACAGGAAACCCACAACTGCTCAAATAATAAAATCTTTATAACAATGAATTGTTGAATAGGGTCTCTTATCTTCACCAGTTCCACACATTAAAGCAGAACTATACTCACCTTGGATCCAGCAATGCTGCCCTTCTGGAGCTCCCCACTGGTCGCTGACATCCTTGAGCTGCCAGCTTCCAGGTCTCGATCGCTTGCTGCTTTCATTGGCCAGGCGTGCATGACAATGAACGAGAGTGCAGTTAGCTTCAGCATTGCCAAATTTCTACAGTGAGCTGCGTGTGCGTTATTTCTGTCTTCTGTTTAGTTCCTCTGTTATGAGACACCAAAGAAAAAAAGTGATGGGGAGGGAGCTCCAGATTGAGATAGCCTGAGATTGTAAGCCTCAGCTCTGTTCATGTGTGCTGTGTGAGAAGATGTTGTGTCCCTGCAACCATTTTAAGAAGTAATAAAACTATTTAGTGTTAATGCCAGTGACAGCATCATATACATGCATCATATATACTAGGGGGAGTACAACTGGGGGAATCCGTAGTGGAGAAGGATCTTGGGGTTTTGGTAGATCATAAGCTTAATAATAGCATGCAATGCCAAGCTGTGGTTTCCAAAGTCCTTTCTTGTATTAAGAGAGGTATGGACTCCAGAGAGAGAGAGATAATTTTGCCCCTGTACAAATCATTAGTAAGACCTCATCTGGAATATGCAGGTCAGTTTTGGGCACCAGTTCTCAAAAAGGATATCGGGGAACGGGAGAAAGTGCAGAGAAGGGCAACTAAACTGATAAGAGCCATGGAAGAGTTTAGCTATGAGGAAAGATTAGAGGAACTGAATTTATTCTCTCTTGAGAAGAAGAGATTAAGGGGGGATATAATCAACATGTATAAATACATACGTGATCCTTATAGTGAACTTGGTGGTCAGTTATTCAATTTAAGGTCATCACAGAGGACAAGGGGGCACTCTTTACGTCTAGAGTGGGGATATGCAATTAGTGGACCTCCAGCTATTGCAAAACTACAAGCCCCATCATGCCTCTACCTCTGGGTGTCATGCTTGTGGCTGTCAGAGTCTTGCTATGCCTCATGGGACTTGTAGTTCTGCAACAGCTGGGGGTCCACTAATTGCATATCCCTGGTCTAGAGAAAAAATGATTTCATCTCCAAATATGGAAAGGTTTCTTCACATTAAGAGCTGTGAAAATGTTGAATTGACTCCCTCCAGAGGTGGTTCTGGCCAGCTCAGTAGATTGCTTTAAAAAGGCCTGGATTTTTTCCTAAATGTACATAATATTCCTAGATTGTAAGCTCTAACGAGCAGGGCTCTCTGATTCCTCCTGTATTGAATTGTATTGTTATTATACTGTCTGCCCTAATATTGTAAAGAGCTGCTTAAACTGTCGGCGCTATATAAATCCTGTATAATAATAATAATATAACGGGATACTAACATTTATAGGTAAAGTTAATCCAGGGAATATCAGATTGCCTCTCAGGGGATCAGGAAGGAATTTTTTCCCCTTCTGTAGGAAATTGGATCATGCTTTGCTGGGGTTTTTCACCCTCCTCTGGATCAACTGTGGGTGTAGGATTGTGTATATGGGATTGTATGATTTTTTTTTTTATTGGTTGAACTAGATGGACTTCTGTCTTTTTTCAACCTGACTAATTATGTAACTATTTATATGGAGGTCAGCATAAATGAGTACACCCCAACAGATTTGTCAGAAAACACTTCCTTTCCATTCAGAATCAACATTTTCAGTGGGACACTATACTACAAAATACTACCACAAAAGCGGGCCATTGATTGCATAAAAGATTTGTTAATTTGCACACACACAAAAGTATTTCTCCTAACAAATTTTCATGACAGACCATGTTGCAAAAATGAATACACTCCAATGAGAGACTTAGGAGCAAAGCTAAAGTTTAGACTACAAGATCCTAATTAACAAGAATTCAACTACATGTGAGTCTAATTATTCATTAAACAGGTGTCCAGCAGACAGTTGATTATAAAAGGACGTTACTTAACCCCTTACCCCTTCCCATTTCATGCTGTCAGCAATGACACCACATGGAAGAGAAATGTCACAAGGCCTGAGAAAGAAAATCATTTCTTTACACAAGAAAGGTAAAGGCTACAAGAAGATCAGCAAAGCTTTACTTATCATTCAGAATACTATAGCAAAAGTGATACAAAAATGTAACAAAGATGGAATTGCAACCATATCACAGAGACATCCAGTCCCTCACCGGAAGTTAACACCTCAACAGGACCGTCTTCTGATGAGAAGGGTTGAAGAAAATCGCCATGCAAGTTCACTGCAGTTAGCTAAAGAAGTAGAAAGCCAAACTGGGGTGATTTTTCCCCGAGACACAATACGGTGTACACTGCAGAAGAATGGCATGCATGGGTGTCGTCCACGAAGGAAGCCTCGCCTAAAGCCCATGCACAAAAAAGTCCATATAGAATTTGCCAGTGCCCATGCTGAAAAAAAAGACTACTGGGACTCTGTATCCTGGAGTGATGAGACCAAGATAAATGTTTTTGGAACTGATGGCTTCAAAACTGTGTGGCGTCACAAAGGTGAGGAGTGCAAAAAAATGTATGGTGCCTTCAATGAAACATGGTGGTGGTAGTGTCCTTCTGTGGGGCTGCATAAGTGCTGCTGGTGTGGGGGGACTGCATTTAATTGATGGTATCATGAATTCACAGATATACTGCTCTATATTGAAAGAGAAGGTGGTACCATCACTCCGAGCCCTTGGTGGTTGTGCACTTTTTCAACATGACAATGATCCAAAACACACATCTGTTGCATCTCTAAAGAAGAACAGGGTGAAAGTGATTCAGTGGCCAAGTCTCCTGATCTGAACCCAATCGAACACCTATGGAGAATTCTGAAGAGCCAAGTCAAGCATCACTCTCCATCCAGCATCCAGGCTCTAAAAGAGGTTGTTCTTGAAGAATGGAAAAAGTTAGATGTTGGGGGCGTGGCCAGGATGTGAGAAGAGACAGACGTGTTCAGCCTGAGCTCCCGGCATCCGTGTACACCATCTGCCTGCATCCTGGTTTTTCCCAGGCCATCCTGCTACGCAAGCACCTTCCTGCTGTTTGGGGGGCTACCCCGGTCCTTCCTATAACTAGGAAACATAAATCGGCTAAGAGGGGCAGCCGCTTCAATCCCCCGGATTCCGTCTTGCCTGTTATATCATTACCTACGGCCTCTGTGGCGGTACAGACGGACTTCTCAATGGCGGCGTTTGGGGTGTCGGATCCCCCTGCGGCTCCACGGGCTGCACCAGAGCTGCTGGGAGAGCAGTCTACCGCAATGATCCTGGCAGCCATTACAGACAGTAAGTCATCTGTGGAAGGGAAGATCGACACCCTAATGATTGAATGTGGGCTGATAAGGCAGGATATGGATAAATTCAGAGGCCACCGTACTGAGGAAGAACAACGCATCTCTGCAGTGGAGGAAACTGCTGCCTCCACTGCACAAACTGTGGTGGATTTGCAGCAGCAGGTCAAGATCCCTATGGCCCGCTCAGAGGATGCAGACAATAGGTTGATGAAAATTCTGCACCACTTATTATCACCTGACCAGACAGAGTTCATGCCGAAAAAGGTTACAGATATTAATCTCCGGAGGGTGTATACCCATACACAGATAGATGAGATGTCATCTGAGGGGCACTGGGGCACTGGTGTTTTTTGACCTGGAAAAGACCTTTGATTCCATTGATTGGGGATATATGACCAGTGTATTGCCACGCATGGGGTTTGGCCCTACATTCCTCAAATGGATATCATTGCTATATGATCATCCGGTAGCAGCCCTCCATTTTAATGGCAGGGTGTCGGGCGCCTTTCCAGTGTCACCAGACAGGGGTGCCCCCTTTCACCAGGTTTATTTGCATTGGTTATGGAACCCCTGGCACTTGCACTGCGCTTCTCCCCCCCAAATCCGGGGAATCAGTGTGGGTACCCTTCCCGAAACTACAGCTCTCTCTGCAGATGACCTAGTTCTATTCATTAGGAATACTGGGCCCTCTTTGCAAGCTGCGCTATCACTACTAGGACAATTTACTGTGGTTTCTGGTCTCAAGGTTAACTGAACTAAGTCCAAAATACTTTCCTTACATTCTCATACAGTACCTGGACAGGCAGCCCCCATAACCTCTTGCAATTGGTAATGCGAATTAAGAACAGTACCTGGGATTTCAAATTACAAACTCAGTGATGGATTTCCTTAGCCTAAATGTTTCCCTGTTACTTGCCATTATATTAAAGAAATGTCATACCCGGAAGAATCTCCCCTTGTCCCTCATTGGGAAGATAAACCTGATTAAAATGAAGGTCCTACCCTTACTATTATACACCTTCAGGAACTCTCCAGTGTGGATTCCAAAATCTATTTTCAAGTCAATAGACAGTATGATTTCCTCCTTTTTGTGGCAGGGAGGCGCCCCCCGCCTTAAATTAGCAGTCCTTCAACAGCCATGGGGGAGGGGGGCTTTGCGGTACCTAACTTCCACAAATTCTTCCTAGCTGGTCAATTGACAGTGGCTCGCCGTTGGTTGACTACCCCTAGGGATGATGCCTCGATGTCTCTGGAGGCTGCATGTGTGGACTCATACGAGGCGCTGTCTTTGGTTTACAGGGTTCTGAGGGCTCCCTATCCCCTGACATCCTCCACTCGCTCAGTGATAAGGGCATGGTCTATGACTCAGGGACTGAGGCCGTCTAGTCAATGCAAGTTTTCCCCCAAGCTTCCCCTGTGGAGAAATCCTAATTTATTAAATTTTTTTGATTACCCAGACCCAGTAGTCTGGACTAAAAACGGCGAACGGTACTCTAATGACATTCGATCAATTGAAACTACATTATGACTTACCAAACTCACATTTTTTTAGATACATTCAATTGAGACATGCTTTTTGCTCCCAATTTGGCAGAGAGCCTTTTGACCTTGAGCTCAGCGACCTAGAATTATTGACACGCAGCGATTCTGGTCTCCAGCTTATAAAAAGACTTATTCCAGGAGATGACCAAATTGCTGGAGCCCTGCAGACTGGCTTGGGAAGCTGTAGCCCAGGGTTGGACAGGGATGACTGGGATGATATGTGGGGAACTGCATTTCAGCACCTGGTTTCTACAAGAGACAGACTAATCCATTATAAATTCCTGCATAAGATTTATCTCACCCCAGCTAGACTTGCTAAAATGTTCGGGAACCAACAATGTTTATGCTCTGCACCCCTAGCAAACTTAATGCATATATTGTGGGACTGTCCACAGGTCAAACCTTACTATTGCACGATATATTAGGTCGGTCACTTCTATCTCGATTCCCATGTCCACTGAGGTGTGCCTATTGCATCTGGTGCTATACGGACTCTCCTTACCCTATTGCTATTCTATGCTAAAAAGCAGATTATCCTTTCATGGAAGAGCTCTTCGACTCCAACTTTGGAGTCCTGGAAGGCATTGGTCACCAAGGCTGTACCCTTTTACAAAGCTACTTATTTGAGCAGAGGGGCACTAACTAAAAATTTGACAAGGTCTGGGGGGGGTTGGATGGCCTCTATGGACATGATATCTGATTAATCTCAGGAAGGTTATAGCTACTGATCCTTGGTATAGTATAAAAAGAAGGGAGGTGAATATAATTGAGGTATTGGATGGCTATTAGTTAACCAACAATTGCTCTGCTGACCACTCTGGGGTAGGGAACGTTTTTCTCCTTACAAGCTCTTTATTTTCACTGATGGGGGAGGGGGGCCAGATTACTGTCAGTATCCGGTAAGACTGCACAGGGTGTCATATAGTTCTGGCACTGTGTTACTACCTCCAGCTGGGGGTTTCATCAATGATTGTATCTGTCTAGGCAAAAAGTTCTGCTGCTTTGGGGGGGGGGTCATTTTGGTATTGTCTTTTTGTTTTTGATCTTCCCTATGTTTCCTCTTCTTGTGAATGTACACCGGTAAGTGTATTGTGGCCAATGTCCACAATCTGTGACCTGTTGATGTATGTATGCTAAAAAACTAAACAAAAAATAATTTACAAAAAAAAGATGTCCTTACAAAACATGAAGGTCATACAAAATACTAGATGTATTCATTTTTGCATCAACTAATTTGAGTAAAACAAAAGATTTTGTAATTTAAGTTATATTAACCTTACTTTCATGTAATGAGCTAAACAAATGTTCTATAAAACTAAGTTTTGTCAAAATTTTGGAAATTGTTCTTTTGTTCATTGAGATATTGATTAAATATTTTCTTAAGGGGTGTACTCATTTATGCTGAGCACTGTATGTCCTTTTTTTTTTTTATTTTGTCCACAGTTACATTTTAGTTTCTCATTTAGGGCTGGTTTACAGTAGATACACAGCTATGCATTGGCAAACAGATAAATAAAAGGCATGAAAAAATACTGTTTTCAATAGAACCTCATGCTACCAACAAGGTGCATGGAGTCTTTGAATAAATGATGCAGTCTTCATTTTTGGTGGATTTGACTGGATTTTTTATTCAAGTTAACTGAAAGAGGTCCTTTGGAAGTGCAAAGCACACATATTCACTCATACGTTCTAGTGTGAATGAACCCTTTTTCATGTCATTTAAATATCACAAATTAGATTTCTTCTAACAGGACTATACAAAGAAAAAAAATTGAATGTTAATGAGACAACATAGGTCACCATCGAAAAGATGGGACATTCGCAACACAACTGATTCACAGATTTATGTCAGCTTATTATCAGACATCTCAAGAATTACAGTAAAGAACATATGCTCATTTAAGAGGGCCTGCATAATCTAAATTACACTTTTTTGCTTTCTTACTATCTTGTTGCGGCTGCCAGAGCACCGCATGATCTGCTTGAAACTGTGACTATCTTCCACAGCATGCCCTCCATCTGGTAAAGACAGCACAATTAATTTGTTGTCTTTAAAAGAAAGAGCATCTCATCAACAAAACCTGTATGTATAGAAAGGTAACCATCATTCCGTTTTTCTTTCTCATCAATTACTTTTTCACTGTTATTTACATCCAAATACTTTTGCCAAATCTACCCTATGTTAGGATTGCAAGGTTGGGTTAAGCTAGGTTTTCATTCCTACCGTTTCTGGGATTTGTGTATCTTAAAATGTATGTCCTCAGTTTCTTGGGTAAGATGCCAGCGCTATAAAAACAATAATAGCCAAAATGGTTGAAAATGCCACAATTGATAGATGAGGTTTAGGCCTCATGTACGCTTTAACCACTTGCCACCCGCCCACAGTAGTTTTACTGCGGGCAAGTGGCACAGCCGCGCCGGTCAACGTACCTGTATGACGCCTAAAATTTCTGGGCATACATACATGCACCCCCTTCTAACCCGTGCTGTCATTAGCTACAGTCCAAGTAGAATGATCCTGTGTCTTGTTTGTAAGCATAGACACAGGATGTTCTGGGTTCTTCTCTTCCTAAACCCTTTCCAGTTCAAGGTGAAAAGAGAGCACCACCACAGTGAGTTGAAGCAGAACATATACCTTTATCACTGATCACTGTTTCTGTGTCACTAGCGACATCAGATTGCCCGCACACTATCGCAGTCACACTATAAGTCGCTGATCACCGCCATTACTAATATATTGTCTGAACGAATGAACAGATCAGTATTTTGATTACGATCAGAAGTATACTTGTGTCCTCATTAGTATAGTGTTCCCAAAAACGCAGGGTTAGCAGGCTCAGCTCCAATCACTGCCAGCACTTGCTTTTAGCCACCCCGCACCCCACAACCTGCCAACAGGTGTAGTATCAGTATAATTTTTTTGATCACTGCCATCTCTGATACATTGATACAGACCACAGTGTTAACAAGATCAGGCATGATCTCTCCTAGCACTAGCAGTTAATTGTGTTTTTAGTGCACAAGCAGTCCCCAATTGCTAGCCAGGAGTGCTTTTTCCCATAGTCGCACTAGGTACCTGTAAATTTAGCACCAAAAATGTCTGGCTCCGATTACAAACCTGTAGAAAGCAGTGGCACCCTGACAGCTAGCTTAAACGATGGAGAACAGGTCCCTGCTAAAGCCAGGCTTACCTGACCACAGGTTGCTGAGGAGTTAGAAATGCATGATTATGCTCAAATGCAGTAGGGTTTAAGTACTAGCACTGCACTACCTTTTGGTGATCTGGCAAGCACCAGCGGCCTAATACATCCTGGCCTTATAGACATGAGCACTGCAGTGTCTCACGGTGAAATGGCAAACACCAGAAAAGCAGTACATGCTGTTGAAGTGACTAGCACTAGTAGCGTCCCCCAGCCTCCAAGAATTCGAGCACAAGCCCATAGAAGCATTCCAGAGGTGCTTGCAAACCCTAATTGGCTGCCCCCAGATTCAGCTGGTTATCCCCCCATTCACAGCCCAGCCCAGAGTTCAGGTGGAAACAGCAAACTATGCCCCTTGATTTTTTTTTTTTTTTTTTAGCTTTTTAGACCTCTACAATTTGATTGTGGACCAAACAAAAACCTAAAGGTGGTCACTGGTTTTGGGCCCTTGTACATGGCTTGGCTCCCAAAAAAGTCTCACACATGTGGTATCGCCATACTCGTGTGAAATTGCAGAATGTGTTTTGGGGGTGCAATTCCACATATACCCATGGCATATGTCAGAAAGATCTCATTAGTGAGAAATTTGTGCTTTCCAAATACTTGTGGCAAAAAATAAAAACCTTCCATGGACTTTTTTTTACCAAAGACATGTAGCAGAATACATTTTGGCCTAAATTTATTAAGAAATTAGATTTTATTGGATTCATAGCAGAAAGAAAATGTCTTTGTTCTTTTCTAATGTATATCACCTAAAAAAAAAAAAAAACAGTCTTTGATCAAATACTACCAAAAGAAATCTGTGTGAAAAAAATGATAGATATAATTTCCAGATGTCATTTGGTTAAACGTTGCTTTTAGAGGCGCCATGCAGTTTTTTTTTTTTTCAACCTCTACATTCTGCTCAATTTTAGCTTAGGTGTCCATGCACACATATGTGTTTACAGGTGTTTAAAGTGGTGACATTTAAATGCAGAAAAAAAGAAACCCAGGGCCAGAACGTTCACAGGAGGCACATTTCCAGCATCAAAACATTTGGACGCACTTAAACACATTAGGGGCATCAAGCACTTGGGAGTTCATTGCAATGACCAGAATATATCAATATTCTAGTCAATGAAATGAATGAATGTCAAATCTCTTGATGCACCTAAACATGTTTGCAAACATGCTGCTTTAGGTGTGTATTCAATGCTGCTTTTTCCTACCCTGGAGCATAGGGGGAAGAAAAAAAAACTCCTGTGTGCGTGGAGCCTTATGCATTTTTTGTAAAATGCATATGCATTTTATCTAAAAATGAACCAGTTCTGTCTGGTTTGGGCTCAGCTGCATCCAAGCCCCAGTTAATAGCAGACAGAGTAGGAAAATGTGAATGGACCACTGGTGGGATGGTCCAAGCAACCAGTGAGGAAACTTGAGCACCCCAGAAAAGTGCCAGCTGTAAGGACTCAGATGCAGAGCTGGCAGACGTAGCAAACCACAAGTAGCGGTGACTGGCTGCAAGAGCTTAATGGAGCAGGGTTGGCAGGCAGAGCATGCTAGGGGTAAAAGTTGCTGCCGGTGGGTGCTTAGAGGATTAGGGTGGCAGATAAGCATGCAAGCAATAGTGTTGTCTGGCTGCAAGGTCTCAGAGGAGCAAACGAAATGTACCCAGAACTGCAGCTGTGGCAAGGGGCTGACAGATGAAGCATACCAGGAGTAGCGGTGGCAGCAAGGAATAACAGGTGGTGTGCACCAGAAGCAGTACACGCTGTAAGGGGCTGACAGATTTAGCATAATAGCAGTGGCTGCAGCAAGGAACAACAGCTGGAATGTACCAGGAGTAGTACATGCGGCAAGGGGCTGACAGATGGAGTATACGAGTAGCAGCTGTTCAGTAAAGAAACAGGTAGAGCGTACCAGAAGCAGTGCCTGCAGCAAACAGCTGATTGATGAAGTGTACCAGCAGCAATTTCAGGGAACAGGAGGCACTTAATAGCTATCCTTAGTTGCCTGTGGCAAGGAGTGAATGGAAGAGCATTCCTGCATATACCAGTCCAAGGTGCCAGAGGCACAATGCAGGGTAGTATACTTACTGGTGGCTCAAGAAGATTCATCTGTGGAGTGCGGCAGCCCTTTACAGACATGGCCAACAAGCTGTGGACATGCCTTATTATCTGGAGTGTGACAGCCGCAGCCAAACTCAGAAGTGTGCACAGGCCATGTGCCATAGGAGATGAGCAGTGGCTATAAGCAAGTAAATGGCAGCTGCAACATGTAGTTTTGTCAAAATCTGGATGTACAACCCCATTACTCTTCAACTGCACCTTTTGTACCCGGTTTTAATAAACTATTACACTATATGAGCATCATTTTGGCTCCCATGGGGGAGCCTTTTTTTGCACAGTGCCTGACTTTATTGGATACCACCATTCAACCAGCATACCAGGACAGGATATCTCTTTGCTACAGAGTAATGATCTAAGGCGTATTATCATTTGTCATCTGGTGAGTGCAAAGATTGGTGGAGGTGCATATGTTTGACAAATCTTTTCCAAACAGATTGGGTGTTTTTCATGCTGAATTTTCTCCAGTTTCTGGTGAGTGGTTAGACATATCACACACATTGTTGGAATAATTTTGGTTCACACTGAAGATTTGTTGAAGTCCAGTCACGGATTTATATGTTGGGACTCTATTAACTGACTGTTACCTATTAACCCCATAACTTGTGAAGAGTCAGTATACCTATAACCATGCAAAATTTTACAGTGTCTATTGTATGGCTGTAATATGTTATTTTTTTTGCATTCAAAATAAAAAAAAGCAATTTGTTTTCAATTCTTTTTGCTCCTGTCCATTTTTAGGTGAGTGGCTCCTCTTTCAGATGTACATGTAAAGCATAATTATAGAAAATATGACATATTTGGTTTTGGTATTACTTTATAAAGTAAAGATCTCGTGCAGCATCCACCTACCCCACCAGAAAACCAAAAATCACAACCTAGTACATTTAAATGGAAAACACAACAAATATTTTGGTAGAAAAATGCTGCATTAAGTCAAGTCATGGAAAACACATGTTGGACTTTCCTTTTTTTTTTTTTTTTCCAAGTGTTATTTAGGTGCATTCACAGACAACCGTACAGTCCTTAGGCTCTGTAATGTTCCTTATAAACCTTCCTCTTTCGGAGTTATGGGGCTGACTGACTCGTCAGTCTCATCTGAATGTTTCATCTGATCTATTATTGATGCAACCCTCGACTCTGATGATCTTTGTGATGCAGAAGATGGCTGATTTGATACCTGCAAAAGAGAAAATTCAAGAAAAAAACATTTTTAAAAGTGAAACTTTGGGAGCTATGTAAAACGTTTTTCATGTTATCATTTATGCTAAAAAATGCTTTGGGTAATTTGCTTAATAGGTATTGTTTTTTGAAAACAAAAAATATCAGTTTGGATCATAGCTTTGTTTTTTATGAACATTGCTTTGTTAGGCTCTCAGCTATATTGAAGTTTAGTAAGCACCAGAATGTTGGTGGTTGAAGTGATACTAAAAGGCTGTTTTTTTTCATAAAATAAAAAAAGATGTTATACTTACCTGATCTGTGCAAGCCTATTGCACAGAACGGTCTCTTACCTCCTCTTCTGGGGTCCCCCACTGGTGCTCTCTGCTCTTCCTCTGAGTGTGCCTCCATAGCAAGCTGTGCACTATTGGGGCACATGTGCGGGCTCACACCATGTATACACAGTGCAGCTCGGCTTCGTCCCTCGCTCTCTCCTCACTGGCGGCAGAAGAAGCCAATGGCTCCCGCTGTTGTCAGAGTACCCAGTAAATACAGGAAGAGGAAAGAAGAGCTGAAGCAAACAGACAACACTTGATTGAAAAAGGACATTGTATGTATGTATGTATGTATGTATGTATGTATGTATACATACATACATACACACACGCAGCCTCGTATTGAGATGGTTATATCACAATCATGGTTGCACCTGCAACCATGATCCAGGTACCATTCTGTTCCGCAGGCGATTCTCTTGCTTGTAAAAGTGATTCAAGCAGCTATACAGCTTCTCAATCACTTTTACAGGCAGCAGAAAGGGGTAACCCTCCTCCCGCCCCCTTTACAGGGCTCTCCCATCCCACCACGGAACCTGATACCGATGCAACTGGTTGCATTGGATGCAGTGCACAGAGTGACTTCTGTAGTTACTCCCCATCTGTGACGTCAGAAACTGGAAGCAACGAGGATATTTGCTTACAAGCCATTACCGGCTTGAAAAGCATCCGACCAAACCAATCTCAGTTTGATCTGATGCTTTGGAGGGAAGAGGAAAGATATAGGGTCCAATAGTCCCCAGATCTTTTTTTTTTTTTTTTTTTTTTAAATGAAGAGAAGGGTACAGTGTAAAATAATACATTTAAATAGAATAAGTAACTGAACATTTTTTTAAAGCATCCTCATCCCCCCGCATGTAGTCCCCGCACGCATATGTAAACAGCAATTGCAACACACATGTGATTTATCGTCTTCAAAGTAAGAGAGCAATAATTCTAACCCCAGACCTCCTATGTAACTCTAAACTTGTAATGGTTTTTAAAACGTTGCCTATGGAGATTTTTAGGTACCATAGTTTGGTTGCGGTTCCACAGTCATACACAAATTTTAAAGCATGGCATGTTTGGTATCTGTTTACTTGGTTAACATAATCTTTTATACTTTACCAAAAAATGGGTATTATATTTTGTTAATGTGCTCTAAAGTTCATTAAAGTGTATTTTTTTTACTGAAAATTTGCATTTGATAAACTGTTGCACAAATACGGAGTGCCATAAAAAAAAAGACTAATAACCATTTTGTTCTACAGGGTCTCTGCTGTAAAAAAAAAAAAAGCAAGAGATTATTATATAATATATCTCTTTAAGCAGAGCCCCTGTAGAACAAAATGGTAGTAACATACACACACACCATAATAATATATATATATATATACACATACATACATACATATACATACACACACACACACACTATAAATATAATATATTATTTATACACTACCGTTCAAAAGTTTGGGGTCACATTGAAATGTCCTTATTTTTGAAGGAAAAGCACTGTACTTTTAAATGAAGCTAACTTTAAACTAGTCCTAACTTTAAACAAATATACTCTATACATTGCTAATGTGGTAAATGACTATTCTAACTGCAAATGTCTAGTTTTTGGTGCAATATCTACATAGGTGTATAGAGGCCCATTTCCAGCAACTATCACTCCAGTGTTCTAATGGTACAATGTGTTTGCTCATTGGCTCAGAAGGCTAATTGATGATTAGCAAACCCTTGTGCAATCATGTTCACACATCTAAAAACAGTCTAGCTCCTTCCAGAAGCTACAAAACTGACCTTCCTGTGAGCAGATTGAGTTTCTGGAGCATCACATTTGTGGGGTCAATTAAACGCTCAAAATGGCCAGAAAAAGAAAACTTTCATCTGAAACTCGACAGTCTATTCTTGTTCTTAGAAATGAAGGCTATTCCATGCGAGAAATTGCAAAGAAATTGAAGATTTCCTACAACGGTGTGTACTACTCCCTTCAGAGGACAGCACAAACAGGCTCTAACCAGAGTAGAAAAAGAAGTGGGAGGCCGCGTTGCACAACTAAGCAAGAAGATAAGCACATTAGAGTCTCTAGTTTGAGAAACAGACGCCTCACAGGTCCCCAACTGGCATCTTCATTAAATAGTACCCGCAAAACACCAGTGTCAACATCTACAGTGAAGAGGCAGCTGCGGGATTTTGGGCTTCAGGGCAGAGTGGCAAAGAAAAAGCCATATCTGAGACTGGCCAATAAAAGAAAAAGATTAAGATGGGCAAAAGAACACAGACATTGGACAGAGGAAGACTGGAAAAAAGTGTTGTGGACGGATGCCAAAGGTGTGCAATGCTGTAATTGCTGCAAAAGGAGGATTCTTTGATGAAAGCAAAGTTTGATGTAAAAACAATGTTATTTCAAATACAAATCATTATTTCTAACCTTGTCAATGTCTTGACTCTATTTTCTATTCATTTCACAACGTATGGTGGTGAATAAGTGTGACTTTTCATGGAAAACACAAAATTGTTTGGGTGACCCCAAACTTTTGAACGGTAGTGTATATAATTATTACTATACGGGATTTATATAGCGCCGACAGCTTTTGCAGACAGTACATTTCAATACAGATTTGGAGATAGTCTGACAGATTGGGGTAGGTTATTGCAGAGGAAGGGAGAAGCTCGGGAGAAGTCCTGGAGGCGAATATGGGAAGAGGTCATGAGGGAGCTAGAGAGCAAGAGGTCTTGGGAGGAACGAAGAGGATGATTAGGTTGGTATTTTGAGACTAGGCTAGTGATGTAGCCGGGGGGCAGAGTTGTGGATGGCTTTGTAACTTATCATTAGTATTTTGAATTTAATTAGTTGGGCGAGTGGCAGCCAATGGAGGGATTGGCAGAGAGGGGTAACAGACGCTGAGTGGTTTGTAAGGTGGAGGAGTGTGGCAGCAGCATTCATGAAGGACTGAAGGGGGGATAGTCTATTTAAAAGGTAAGCCAATGAGGAGGGAGTTGCAGTAGTCGAGGCGAGAGATAACCAGGGAGTGAAACAGGAGCTTTGTGGTTTCATTGGTTAGGAATGGACGTAGTTTTGAGGTGTTGCGAAGGTTGAGGCGAATTGTATCAAACTTATTTTTGAAGTGATTAGCCTTCTCCTGGGCAGTGAGTGAGTTAGTAGGGGGAGGCAGTGGAGGAGGAAGTAGAGAGCTGAAGGTAGAGAAGAGTTGACGGGGACTGGATGAGAAGGTGCTAATGAGTGGTAAAATAGGTCTGTTTGGCAGTGTGGAGGCAAGAAT
Organism: Aquarana catesbeiana; assembly: GCF_042186555.1. Taxonomy (NCBI): domain Eukaryota; kingdom Metazoa; phylum Chordata; class Amphibia; order Anura; family Ranidae; genus Aquarana; species Aquarana catesbeiana. The sequence goes on along the minus strand of NC_133325.1, from coordinate 352,278,090 downwards.
TGTATTTTTGGAGGGCAGATTTGTATTGGTTGAAGTCTTAGAGAGACTTCTTCTTATGCCACAGACGCTCAAGAGCACAGCTACGTTTTTTGAGATCTCTGGTGTCATCCGTTTGCCATGGTTATAGGGGTCGAGGCCTGATTCTGTGTGTAGTGAGGGGAGCGAGCTTGTCCAGGGTTGAGGACAGGGATTTATTGTAGACAGAAGTGGCTAGGTTGGGGCAGGACAGGGGAGAGATTTTGTCATAGAGGTGGTCAGTAGCAGAATAGAGGAGAGAAGGTTTGAAGTGGCAAAGGTTTCTATGGGTGATGGTTAGGCGATTGGAGGGAAAGGTTGTGGAAGACAGGGAGATAGAGAGACTAATAAAGGTGATGATCAGAGAGGAAAAGGATTGTTGGAGAGGTTGCATGGAGCGCATAGGTAGTAGAATACAAGGTAAAGGGTGTTGCCATCAGAGTGAGTAGAAGCCTGTACCCATTACTTTAGGTTAAATGAGGTTAGACTAAGAAGTTTAGAAGTAGCAGGAGTGTTTGTATTAACAAGAATGTTGAAGTCGCCGAGAAGGATTGTGGGAATTTCAGAAGAGAGAAAGTAGGGTGGCCAGGCCGAAAACTCATCAGGAAAGGGTAGCCAGGCCGAAAACTCACTCAGGAAAGTTGATAATGGTCCAAGGGAGCAGTAGATCACAGCAAGTTTTAGGGAAGTTGGAGAGAATAGGTGTATACAGTTAACTTCAAATGATAAGAGGGACAGAGAGGGAGAAGAGTGAAGAACCTGGAAGGTGCTCTGTGAGGAGAGGAGGAATCCCACTCCACCTCCCTTGCGTCCATTAGGTCTGGGGGAGCGAGTCCAGAGAAGCAAGAGAAGGAGTGTCAGATTCATGGAGCCAGGTTTCGGTGATAGCAAGTAGATTAAGGGAGTTTGCAACAAAGAGGCCATGAACGGCAGTAAGTTTGTTGCAGACAGAGTGGGTGTTCCAGAGGGCACAGGAGAAGGGGAGGCTGGTTTTGGGAAGAAGAGGAATGGAGACTAAATTGCATAGATTGCGACTACTGTCAGAGGATGTGGGGTGATGGGTGTGTTGGGCACAGTTACATAAGGTTGGCCCAGAGTTTGGGGATATATCTCCAGATGTTAGGAGAAGCAGAAGACCAAGAGGTAATACGATTTATATGAGGGGACATGCTTCAGTGTCCCGTGGTTTTGTTAGCATGTGGGATTAGAGTTAGAAAAAGGTGATGAGTGCAGTAATAGGGAGAGGGGAGAAGTGAGGGTGATATGTACAGATTGTGGGGTGGAGAAAAGGGGTGAAGAAGAGAGTTTGAGGAGAGAGGTTGCAACTGTGAAAAGGAACGGTAAAGATTGCATGTTTTACAGAGGAAGGAGAGGCGATTTGGGAATGAGGTTACACCTGCAGTCTGGTGTTTTGTAAAGTAGTCTGCTGTTGCGGTTTGCTTTGTGCAAATTGCTGAAGTGCAAAAGCGGAAGTGCCACTTATTTAAAGAACCCCAACATGCCACCCCAGCAAAAAGGTCTTGTTTTATACTGTGATGGGTGTGGATGGAATTTTGCAAATGAATCAGTCAGGAGGTAATATTAGGCACACAGCTTGCACAGCAAATTTTTCACACCACAATAAAACTGCAAGAGGACCAAAAGGCCAGAATTGTAAAGATAAGGGCATAATTTAGGTAACACTTAAACAAAATAAACATCACAATAATGTGAATATGGTTACAGATGATGGATGGGAGTAGCAGGATATAAATGCAGTTTACCAAAGAGACATGTGAAAAGCAGTCAGTCTGTGTTCGGTTTAAGGTGGATGGGAGTGGCAGGATATAAATGCAGTTTACCCCCAGGACCCCAACATGTGCGTATAGTATAACACACATACATTTTTATTTTTTATAGATAGATAGATAGATATTATAAAAATGTATGTGTGTTTGGATCCTATGCATTATGTGTGTAATGCATCCTATGCATTAAGGTGAAAAAACTTCTGACACTGACCGACCCCCCCGTTTTTCTCACCTGAGCCCTTCCATCATTCGGGAGAGACGCGCTCTTCCCCTCTGCCCGGGGTTCTCGGCTCTTGATTGGCTAGATTGATAGCAGCGCAGCCAGTGGCTCCTTCTGCCATCAATCAAATCCAATGACGCGGGTGCCAGGCGGAGTCTGGCATTCTATGTCTATGTCATTCTATGTCTATAGACACAAATGCTGGACTCAGGAGCGCGCCCGCAAGGTAACCGCCCCATGGAGAGTGCTCCCCCCAGGGGGTTTACTGATGCGAGGAGGAGCCGCGATCGCCGCCGGGGAACCCCAGAAGACAAGGTTTGGGGTTGCACTGTGTAAAACGAACTGCACAGTGAAGGCAAGTATGAAAGGTTTGTCATTTAAAAAAACCAAAAAAAAAAAAAAACGAAGGTTTAGTACCACAGCGTCGCTGTGTGAAACGTGTCTACCTGTACCTGTTTGCCTGTCCTGTGGTGTTATTCACATTATGGATTTTACAATAAAGAGATTCATCACTACCTTGGTGTGCAGCCATCCATTCCTTTTATCCAAATTGCACGGCCGGCGAGCCGAGGCTAGAACCCCTGGGAGGAGTCCATTCCCCAGCCTACCTGGTTCCATCACTCACCTGGAGTGGCATTTTATTTTCCTATTAGTGTCACCTTAAGGTTTGACAGAAAAACCTGGCTCCTGTGTGGAGCTGCACCAGATTTTGCACTCTACAATTTTAGTAAGTCAACCCCATTGTGTCATGTGTTAATTTGCATTATATCAAGGAAGCCCATTAATTTTGAAAGCAGTGCACCCCAACATTAGCATTCATTGTGGTGTGCTGCAATGCAAGTGTATCAAAGTGGCATTGCCTTACTGCATTGGTGTGCTGATAAAGGAGAAGTGTGGGAGTCAAAAAATAAACATATATACTCACCTCTATGGCTGCAGCATCACTATGCTACTGCAAGTGTCCCCCGCCATCTCTAAGCTCTAGAACTGAGCAATCATATAACCACTGACCACTTAGTTTTCAATCCGCTCTGAGCAGAGTGTGGCGACTATCAGTCACACTGTTCTCTGCTCTGCCCCTTCATTGCTGGGTTCTACACAATAAGAGAGTTAATCTGTACAATTCAATATTTGTAAAAGAAAGCATCATTTAATGTGTCTGATGAACATCAATCTGTATTTACAACTAATCTAATATGTTTACCTTTCTCATCAATCTGCCCTAGCAACAGAAAAGTCGCAGAGCTGTTATAGTATTTTTGAAAACCAATAAATGAGACATTTACCAATCATTCACTGCAGGGGAACCTTCCAAGTGCATGTGTTTTACACTGCTGTAATTGTTAGGTGAATGTCACATTCCCTGGTTTACAAATATGCCCTATATAATTCTACAGTCAGACACTTTACATTTTTCTGGTATGACTCTGGGCTCTCAAAAATACCATGATGCGATCATAACTAAAAGGTTTGGCTGGACATACACTTTAATTATGATAGTGTTGTATTAAGATGCCATGCATAGCCACAAAGCTCATATAGCAGATATGCCAAACTCAAAACAGGGGGACATATTACATCTATTTAGGGCCTCACCTACAAAATTACAAAGAGCACATTGATTAACATAACGACCAAAACTGCAATACTGTATCCAGCATTATGGACTATAAAACAGTTGGGGGCCCTTATAGAATAAAAATTCCTAAACTTGTCAAGGACACCATGCAACTCAAAAACTTCAGTTTGACACATCTGAAATAATGGAGAGAAAAGTGGAAGTTTTTGAAACATATTACCCAAAACAACATAGTGATGAATAAGCCAACCAACATATAAGGCTTCATGTACACTGCTGCCGGTAAACGGACTTTAGGAGCAGTTGGGCATTTCTTTCAGCTGCCCCTGAACTCTCCTCTACATTATCTTATCCGTAAATGTACACAGGGTCGTTTATAGTCGTTTCTAGGCAGTGGAGTTTAGAAGCATTTTTTGGAATGCAAAAAAAATGCGTTCAGGACGGATGTTCAGAGGCATTTGAAGCGCCAAACGCCTGTAACAGCTTGAAAATGGTAACATGCATTTAACCGCCTTTCGTTTACAGGTATTTAATTTTTTGATGATTGAAGAAAAATTTTTTTAAATGCTTTTAAACACAAGCGCCACTAAACGCGGCATTACGAACGTTTTAAACGTCAGTTACTATCTGTCAAGTTAAATCGTTCAGGAGAGGTTGTAAAAATGTCCCATGTACATGAATCCTAAGGGTGCAATGACACAGTGTCCAACTAAGAGAATTATAGAACTAAGATGATGGTAAAGTAAGGTAAAGTGGTTCTAAATCCCAAAGTTTTTTTTTTTTTACCTTAAAGCGGACCTTCAGTAGATTTTTCATTTTCCCCATCTATTAAATCCTCCAGCCTTGTTGTTTTAAACTTTGGATAGCAAAACATTTTTTTTCTGCCAGTAAATACCTTATATAGCCCACTTCCTGTTTCTTGTCTGGTCATTAGCCTAGGCTTATGACATCATGCACAGCTCTCTCTCTCACTCTTGTGAGAGTTTGCCAGGAAGTATGGGGGGGGGGGGGATGAGTCAAAGGAGGGCCAATCAGAGCTGCATGGCTGGAGGTGTGTCTCTGTGTAAATCCAGGAAGTGAACAGGCAACAGCTTCAGCTGTCCGCAGTTAAAATGGTTGCATCCAGACTTAGTGGAAGGAGATTTCTGCAGCATATTTGGAAAGTACAGAATAACAGTATATATAAAATAATATGCAAAGTGCTTGGAGGGAAGCTTCAGAATGGCAAAGATGTTTTTATTACAAATTATGTGAGCAGACTGCAGTTCCTCTTTAATACAGTACAGTGGAACCTCGGATTACAAGCATAATCCGTTCCAGGAGTATGCTTGTAATCCAAAGTACTCTCATATTAGAGCGAGTTATCCCATTGAAGTCAATGGAAACGAAAATAATTCGTTCCACATTGATTTCAATGGGATGCAATACCGCATGCAGCCAAAGGCGGGGGGTGGGGGTGGGGGGGGGGGGCGGAGAGCCTCGTAAACGGCCGAAAAGGCCTGAGGACACTTCGGCTGACCTCGGCAAACTAGCTGTGCTGTACTCAGGCCTTTCCGTGCATTTCCGAACGACGGCGATCGCCGACGTTCGGCTCGGCTCCAGCGTCCCCCCACCTCAGGCCAAAAGCAGTACTGCACACCGCTTTGGCCTGAATCGTGCTCATTTTGCAAGACAACACTCGCAAACTGAGTTACGATTTTTAAAAATACAGTGCTCGTATTGCGAAACGCTTGTTAACCGCTTTACTTGCAATCCGAGGTTCCACTGTATCTGCATTAAAGGAAAAAACCTCCGACTAGTTGTTGCCTCCCCCTCTCTCCCTAAAAACATAGGGTATCGATCCAGCACTGTGATAGTCTTCAGCAGCTCTGGCTCTCTCTCTCCCTTCTCACTGGCTCAGAGACAGCAACAGGAGCCCATGACTTATGTTGCTATCAAACGCTGTGAGGAGGGAGCAAGGCCAAAAGGCAGCGTTTCACTGCATTCCAGAGCCGTGCGATATTATGCATCATATTTGCATAATAACTTACCCCTCTGGATGGCCCTGGCTCAAAACTCAGAAAAAAAAAAAAAAAAAAAAAAAAAAGACACTCCCGTTCAGTGTGCATGCAACAGCGTTTTGGGCTGTTTTTATCATAAGGAATCCACAGTTCGGCATAACAAATATATTCTCATGCCTCCAAGCTATTTAGATTATAAAAGTCCAATAATAAATGTCAACAAGAAAGTAATTCAACTACCTACATGAAATGTATCTTGCAAACCAAAGCAGTACACTTTAAAGACCCTGTTGCCAGACCATTAATTTAAAATAATATTCCAATAAAATTAGATTATATTTACATTTTACATTACACTGGCCTATGGGGAAAACCAGGTGGGGCCATGGGGCCAGCACATTACTGCTGTAACATCCACTAAACAGTGACTGATATTTAGCAGACATCTTACCTATCTATACTATTACTCAGCTTCACCCAGGTGTGAACAGCAGAAGACAGTATGTTGTGTGTTATGTGTTTGCAGTGTAGATCGCACTGCACACACACGTTACCCCTCCTGTATACGTGTCCAAGTCAAGGTACAGGGCGGGCAGGCCCCTGGGCTTCAGAAGATGTCAATCACAGCTGTTGTGTCCTTTGTGGTGCACACTTTCTAACTGTAAGGCCACTTCCACATGAGGCGGATCCGCTCAGTGGAGTCCGCCAGCTCAGCAGGGATCGCTCCGTTGATCTCCGCTGAACTGGCGGATGACAGGTCCGTCTCCGCTCACTAAGCAGGGAGGGACCTGTCAAAACGCCGCTGATGTCGATGGGGAGATCGGACAGCATGCCCATTTTCATCAGATCTCATCCAATCCCCCAGACGGATGGCGAACATATCACCATCCGTCTGTCTTTAGCGGATCGGGTGGCAGATGGGTGTCTGCAGACACATCTCCGCTGACATCCGTCTGCCCATAGGAGTCAATGGGTGGCCCGCTCGGATCCGCCTGAAAAATCCGAGCAGGCTTATCATGTGAAAGGGGCCTAATGTTTGGATCTCTTTCTTACACAGATGAAATTGACTCTGAAAGTTGGGTGCACCATATAGGATACAACAGCTGTGACGACACCTAAATCCCAGCGGTGTATCGAAGACAGTTTAAGGCAGTCAGTGGTCATGTAGGAAGAGTGGATTTCTGCAGACAGAAGTGTACCTGTTGCAATGACCTACCATAAAAAGTTCAGGGGTGCACAGTGGGGAGGGAAAGGGAGAAAATTACAAAGCAACTGTTTTCCACCAAGAATCAGAGGCAGAAGAAGATGAGACAGAGAATAGTGAGGCTGGAGTTCTACTTTAAAAACAGGGATTATTTCTACATTAATTTGCTGAAACTATTATTAAATTAAAGCTTTATCCAGTAACTGAAAAAGCAGAAATGCCCAGGTTACATGGTCAGAGGTATCTAGTCCTGTCCTAATGTTTGTTGCCAAAATCAAGACAAGCAACACTTACCGTTGTTCCCCCCGGCCTTCTTAAAATGACACCTTGTGAGAGCAGAGCTTTTCCGGTCTCTTCAAACAACGTTTCTTCACTTACTACTCCAGATTTTTGAAGTTCTAAATATTTCTCCACAAACCTGAAAACAGACAGGAGATTGTTTTACATTCTATGGCTAAAGACAGCGGTATCAGCTTTCGAATAAAAACCATGCACATCCATCTTAAAGCGGACCTTCAGTGATTTTTTTTCCCTGCCAGTAAATACCTTATACAGCCCACTTCATGTTTCCTGTCCAGCCATTAGCCTAGGCTTGTGACATCACGTACAGTTCTCTCTCTTTCATTTTCGTGAGAGTTTGCCGGGGGGGGGGGGGGGGGGGCGGTGAGTCATAAGTGGGCCAATGAGTGCTGCAGATCAGGAGGAAGTGAAAATCCAGGAAGTAGACAGGCATCAGCTTCAGCTACCCACAGTTAAAATGGTTGCAGCCAGACTCAGTGGAGGGAGATTTCTGCAGCATATTTGGCAAGTACAGAATCACAGTATATATAGAATAATGCAAAGTGCTTGGAGGGAAGCTTCAGAATGGCAAAGATGTTTTTATTACAGATTATGTGAGCAGGCAGCAGTTCCTCTTTAAGAACAGTTTAAGGTGTTTCATCTCTTAACAAAAGACCTAAGCTTTCTTATCAGGTTTTCTTACCTTTTTTATTCTTATTTTTTTTCTCATGCAGGCACTCTACTCATGCCAATCGTTATTCATCACCATTTTCATGTATAAACAAAAGTTAAAGTGATTGTAAGGCCTGTTATTATTAAAGAGGCATTAAACCCAAAACCTCTCTGTACCTCCTTTCCTGCATGTGCCCCACACTGAGCTGGGTGCTATGGGGGCACCTATGCTGGGCATGCTCGCGATCCAGGCTGACTGCATCCATGGGTCCCAGTCTCTCCTCACAGGATTTGACTGACAGCAACAGGATCCTACAGTTCTGACTGCTGCCCGAGTCTCCTGTGAAAGCAGGAAGTGAAGGGAGGATGCCTGCAACTAGGACAGTGCTGGATCTCCAATAGGTTCGGGCAAGTGTTTGGGTAGGTGGTACATAAACCTCCCATCCCATTCCTGGAACAAAATTTAAGATGGGCTGGGGACTCATTCATAAAATTTACAAGGCTTCCTGTGAATGGCTGAGCAGCACTCAACCTGACATGATCCTAGGTATCCAGCCTTTAAGGCACCAGCCATTGAAAGGACAGAGGGTATTCATACTGAAAGAAGAAATAACACAAGGGACACATCATACTAACTATAAGTTATGTACCTTGAGCTGATTTTTCTGTTTTTATTTTTAGCTAAACTTAGATTTAAAGGTCTTTGGTTCATTTCAGAATCTGTCAGAGTATGTTCAGAAAGTCACTAAAACAGAACTCCATCTCAAATTAAATCTGGCCATACATGGATCGAAATTCGACTGGTTCAGCGGGGACCTATAGAGATTTGATCGATGTATGAGCAGGCAGGCTGATTGGATTGACTTAGGTACAGCCATCCTGTCAGATTTTTGTACATGTGATTACTGCCAGTGTTCTGTTGATTTGTGCCCTCTGTTGAAAAGTGCATGCGCAGAACAGAAGGGCACTCCAGCTGATTTCCCGATCAGCTGGCGTGACACGACCATAGCGCACATCGTAGGAGGTTTTTTTTAGACGGAAGATACCATTTGACGCCCACAATTGAATGCTATGCAAACAGTGTAGGGACAACGCATTTGTCATACTGTGCCTCACTGTTGCGGCGCGGGTTTAGAGAGTGTGCTCAAGGTCGAGTGGCAGGGTGGGTTTGGTGTGTTGCACGGCGCGGGTTTTGCCTGTGACTAAGGGCAGGTTGCGACACAGACAAAACACGCCCTTCAACACGCCCACAACCCGCCCTGCAACAGGGAGTCTCAATCTGACAACTACGGTCTCCCTCTGCTCTTTGCATTGCTTTTAATTGTGCCCGTGAAATGGTATCTCCCGTTGAAAAAAAGCCTCCTAGGATGTGCGCATGCGGAGGGCACTATTCGATAGAACATCGGCAGTTATAGCAGCTAGCAGTAATCATTGGGTTCTGCCAGCCGGGAAGGCTCCCCATACCCCCATGCCGTGGGAATACAAGAGAGCTGCGAGACGCATTCTACCTTCAACATTGACTGTTGATGGGGAAATCAAAAAAAAAAAAAAAAATTTCCTTCCACCTTTGGTGGAAAGAAATAAAATCGAGCAATCTATAGTCTGCTTTAGCGAGTGTGCAAGACAAAGAAGCAGTTGAGTACTTGGTGCCTCAAAGGCTGGACACTAAAAATGTTGTTATCATAATGAGTACAGAAGGATGACTTAATTATGCTGAGCACATTAAGCCCGTGCAAGTCAAGCACAGGAACAAACTTCCAACCTACAATATCAGTACTTATTAGCAAAGTTATTGAGATTTCTTATTGAGAGTCCTTATGCTCCCCTAAATATGCAACACACCCCATTCAGGTGCTGAGGAGTTGAAGCTCCTTCCAGCAGCCTCCCGTGGTTCCTCGCTCCGCTTTCCTTTTTTATCCCACCACCTTGAACCCCCTCCCCCCGCTTTTTCTTCCTCTACTTTGCTCTCGTTTTCAAACATTTATTCTTCTTCTTTGTTTTTTTTTCAATGACCCCTCCCACGCTTAGGTACATAATATTTGAACTTCTATCACTGTACCATCCACACCAGCCGGGTTCACCTATTTGTTACTTGTATACTGGTTTCTTGTGGTTCATTCTAAATCCAAGTAACATTATCCTTTCCACCTATCAATGCCTTGCACCTGAGAACTACGTTTTACAAACATAATTTCATTGCACCTTGATGGCTATCTTTGTACTTTACTGAAGAATGTTGTATTGCGATGTACTGTACATTATTTTGTCCCAATAAACAAATTGAACAAGGAACGTTATTGAATTGTAATGATTTATTGTGCAATTATTGTTTTGAACATTAAGTATATGTAGAATTACTAGTAGTGCTGCTGCATACATAAGAAAATCTGATCTTACTTTTGGCATGTGGATTTGTAATCCCATCTGTTCAAATGAAGCATTCCAGGGCTACCATAGGTGTCATAAAATTTTCTAAAGGAGAGAAAATAGAGAATTTGTTAAAAATAAGAAGTGATTGTAGCTGTATTAGTATACTTGTTACAAAAACAATTGATTACTGTTTGTGATATTTTTTTTTATTTGCATGAACATCCAAATTTTCAGGAAATACCATCTTCTTCAAGGTCCAAGCAGTACCTTTGAAGCCCAAATCCAGCATCATTGTCATAGGATCAATTGCTAAGCTGATCTGTTACCTTGTAGCCCTACAGAAATTACCTGTGCTACCATTTCCCGATGATCTGTTCGCACCTGACTCTTGCACTGGCCTGGCATCCTCATGCACCGCCCAATTCCACCTGTACTGAGTCCCTCATAGCCTGTGTGGTACTGATCCACTGTTCGTCATTTCAGTGGTGAATACACCACCAGAGCCTCTTGCTTACCTTGCCTTGGCTGGCAGTAACAGGGGTAGCAACCTAGGAGCAGGATGCAGCCAACCTCCATCATCAGGAACTCTGGGGAAGACCTGCTGCTCTTTAGACTCCAACTACAGCCGTGGTCAGGATAGACTCTATTTGGCTGTGGTCAGCAGGTCTGAGACAATTATTTTTGTTTTTAAAGCTGCTGTAGGGGGGGGGGGGGGGGGACGACGACTGACCTTCATCTGTGTCCCCTCCATTCACAGAACACCATGCATTCAGTGAAAATAATGCAAGACCTTTTCTTAACAGAAGAGGTGCCAAGTGAACGACCTCCTGTAATATCTGTACTGCAGCCAGAACTCCAAATCTCAGCAACTGACATTGGCAGTGACAGGGGAGTGTTGGCTGAAAAAGAAGTAAATGTTTTAACAAAACACTGCAGCAACCACAAATGAAGCTTTCTTCACAGGAGGTAACTTATTTTTACTGTGCAAATATCCAAAAATCGTTTTTGTTCATACTTCAGCTTTAAAATAACAGCCCTGTGAGGGTTTAAATATGAAATGCAGCTTTCTATAATACTTTTTCACTGGCCCTGTCCCACACAGACTCACTGCACCAGTCCCCCCACAATGATATTCTTTCAAGTTGAACAATAAGGACCCACCCTGAACTCACAGAAAAAAGTGGTAGAGGACCACACCACATCATTACATTGTGACCCTCTCTGCAGCATTCAGGACACACACACACACACACACACACACACACACACACACACACACACACACACACACACACACACACACACACACTACTACAATGAAGACACTGAAAAAAAGTATGTACTTTAAAAAAAAAAAAAAGTGTTAGATCCAATGGGAGTGGGGGGCTGGATTTTGGGCAGTGTTAGAGCTTACAGTATCATATTTGTTCTTATATGGCATAATAAAAGTTTGATAAATGTAAATAAAAATCTCATAGACAAATATCTAGTAGTAGTCAGTCAATCACATTTAGCTGGACTAGTTTCAAAATGTTGAAAATGTTTTGTAGCTTATCCAAGCTGCTTCTTCAGTTTACATTAGAGCTGCACGATTCTGGCTAAAATGTGAATCACAATTCTCACAGCGTAACATCATCTTTAAGATTATACAAAAAATTGGTCTAACTTTACTGTTTAGTTTTTTTAATTAATTGAAGAGTATTTTTTCCCAAAAATTTGCCTTTGAAAGACCTCTGCGCAAATACAGTGTATATATATTTTGGAGGGTCTAAGTAATTTTCTAGCAAAAAGATTTTAACTTATAAGCAACAAGTGTCAGAAAAAGGCTTATGCAGCGTACACACGGGCGGACTTTTCGACCGGACTGGTCCAACGGTCTATCCGATGGACTTTCAGCGGACTTCCGACGGACTTTCTAACGAACGGACTTGCCTACACACGATCACACCAAAGTCCGACGGATTCATACGTGATGACATACGACCAGACTAAAATAAGGAAGTTGATAGCCAGTAGACAATAGCTGCCCTAGCGTCGGTTTTTGTCCGTCGGACTAGCATACAGACGAACGGACTTTCCGACTCAAATCCGTCGGAAAGATTTAAAACATGTTCCAAATCTAAAGTCCGTCAGATTTTAGACCGAAAAAGTCCGCTGCAGGTCCGATGAAGCCCACGCATGGTCAAATTGTCCGCCGGACTCGGTCCGTCGGACCAGTCCAGACGAAAAGTCCGCTCGTGTGTACGCAGCCTTACTCTTTAAGTGGTTAAACTGACCTCATTTACAGACTCAAGTTCATTCTTTTGTTCTAAAAGAACCAAAATGATACAATCTTTATAGTTATCGCTGAGCTTTTTTTTTTTGACAGCTCTGAGCACAGAATGGCTGGGCACTTGTTACATAGAATCGTGGAAATGCCGGATTAAGATCGTGAAGGGGGTTGAATCGAGATCACGTTTTTTTAACAATTAATTGTGCAGCTTTAGTTTACATGAGTGCCAGGAAAATACCTCAACATCTAAATACACACAAGTAGCACTAAAACCTTAAGGAGGAGGTCCGCCCGTCCCTTTAAAAAATTAAAAGTCAGCATCTACACATTCTGTAGCTGCTGACTTTTAACATTAGGACACTTACATGTCCTGGAGTCCAGCCATGAGGGAACTGCAGGCAATGTTAGGATCAGCTGGTCAGGTGCTACCGTGGCCATCGCTACTAGGGGAACCCGGCAGTGTAGCCTTTCTGCACGAAGCACGATGCGCTCTTTCACTGGTCGACAGAAGAGGAGGGGGATCGAGCTGCTGACATAGATCCCCGCAGCCCGGTCTCCCAGAAGTAAGGTGCCAAATGTGGCACCGGAAGGGGGGGGTGGGAATCAGATGTTCCACTTGGCATGAGCCCACCCCCTCTCTGATTGACAGCAGCGGGAGTCAATGGCGCTGCTGCTGTGTCTCAGCCAATCAGGAGGGAAAGTCCCGGACGGACGAGACACTCGTGGACATCGCTGGACAGAGAGGGGGCTCAGGTAAGTATTAGAAGGTGCTGGCAGAGACTGCTATACACAGAAGGCTTTTTATCTTAATGCATAGAATGCATTAAGATAATAAACCTTGTGACTTTACAACTCATTGAATCCAATCACTAGGGAAAGGCTGATATTACATGGTCAAAAGGGGTGGGGTGACTTAGACAATGAAGTCTACAGGAAACCACCCACACAGACCAGTATCTGCTTTTTGGCTCTCACCACCCACTGTATCACAAACTAGGGGGCTATAGAGTCTATAGACAAAACTCTCAGGATTGCTTTGAAAGACTCTGGCTACCCAGATTGAGCTTTCATTAAAGTGTGACAAATGACCAGGACCATCGAACAGAGGGGTGAAGCAGAACACGCAGAGTAATATAGCCACCCCATATGTAGCAATGTCGGTAAAAACAAACATTCCATTCATGTCCTTCAGACCCCCTAAATCAAAGATATAGAATCAGAATCGCTCAAATCCGGAGTTGCACAATTTGTTATAAGAATGTGAGCTAAAAAGCGTGCGCCACGCACCGATCGATGGTGTCCCCGGAATACTGCCCGTTTCCCTGTTTTGGAGCGGAGGGGAAGCCGTCAGAGCCAGCGTGAAACGCCTGACGTCACTCAGCAAAGAAGAATGTGATTGGTTGGGCAAGTATTTTTCTTCTTCCCAGAGGTATCGGGGACAGCGCACCACTGACGAAATGTGAGCTGCTATACTTAAGAGGAGAGAGAGAGAAAAAAAAAAAAAAAAAGGAGAGGAAAGAAGGAAGGAAGGAAGGAAGGAAGGAAGGAAGGAAGGAAGGAAGGAAGGAAGGAAGGAAGGAAGGAAGGAAGGAAGGAAGGAAGGAAGGAAGGAAGGAAGGAAGGAAAGAAAGAAAGAGAGGGGGGAGAGAGAGGAGGGGGGAGAGAGAGAGAGAGAGAGAGCGCGAGAGAGAGAAAAGAGAGCGCGAGAGAGAGAAAAGAGAGCGCGAGAGAGAAAAGAGAGCGCGAGAGAGAAAAGAGAGCGCGAGAGAGAAAAGAGAGCGCGAGAGAGAAAAGAGAGCGCGAGAGAGAAAAGAGAGCGCGAGAGAGAAAAGAGAGCGCGAGAGAGAAAAGAGAGCGCGAGAGAGAAAAGAGAGCGCGAGAGAGAGCGAGAGCGCGAGAGAGAGGGGGAGAGAGAGGAGGGGGGAGAGAGAGGAGGGGGGAGAGAGAGGAGGGGGGAGAGAGAGGAGGGGGGAGAGAGAGCGCGAGAGAGAGAGAGAGAGAGAGCGAGAGCGCAAGAGAGAGAGCGAGAGCGCGAGAGAGAGAGCGAGAGCGCGAGAGAGAGCGAGAGCGCGAGAGAGAGCGAGAGCGCGAGAGAGAGCGAGAGCGCGAGAGAGAGCGAGAGCGCGAGAGAGAGCGAGAGCGCGAGAGAGAGCGAGAGCGCGAGAGAGAGCGAGAGCGCGAGCGCGAGAGAGAGCGAGAGAGAGCGAGAGCGCGAGAGAGAGCGAGAGCGCGAGAGAGAGCGAGAGCGAGCGAGAGAGAGCGAGAGCGCGAGAGAGAGCGAGAGCGAGAGAGAAAAAGAAAAGTTACATTTTCAGCACATAAATGGGAAATATAAAAGTGCAGCGCTATAACATTGGACCATCAAAATGATACGTGAAGTATGTGTGTACCAGATAGTATTAAGTGGAAAAATTAGCTGTGACTGCTATACAGTATTCCATATAAAACCAATGCAAAAATACATTTCAAGTGACATATAAAGTGCAATATTGAAATCACATAATTGTGCACATGAAAAAGTTCATAGATGGTTTGAATTCAGGGGAATAGATCCCTCGTGGAATATGGAGCAAGGATCAAATGCTTGCCTAAGTGAAAACCAGTCACCACAGTGATATAAGAGGCTTACCAGAAAGCCAGCGACCACCCTTATTCAGGGGGGGGTCACAAATGCTTGTTGGATCCGAGATCCAAATGGAATGATGTCCTGAGCGTCTCCCATCAGAAGCCTCCACAGATGCCGGGTGATGATCAGATCCAGTCAGATACCATCAATACCAGGAAGTGCAAACATGAAAAGAAAAAAACTCCAATAGTGCAATATTGTCTCTTTTGGGTACTTTTAATAGTAAGTATTGCAATGCTGCATACAAAAAAATCTGACTCACGAGCGAGTTATCCAGTATGAGTAAATAAAAGAAGGAATTTTTATTTACATGTAAGGGCGATCGCGCATGCGCAGACCGTGTGTGCGTAGCGTCTCGACGATCGTTTCGTCAGATGTGACGTCATCAGTGGTATGCCCACATGCCTGCGCCGACGCTCTAAATAGTTCATTGACAAGACAAAGGAGCGCTGCCAATGGTTAGCCCAAACGGTCCTAAGGCACTCATTGGATAGATGAAGCAAGCATATAATAGAAGAGAAGGAAAAAGTATTCCCTACAGCCATTGGCAGAGCTAAATGTCCATCATCCAAGAGGAGCACAGACTGGATTAAGCATACAAGCCCATAGTAAACCACAAACTGCCATCTTGTGGTCATAAGTAAGAAGGACATTTAAATGACTGGTTACAAAGGGTTGCTTCCATGTGTTGCCAACAAGCATCTACCACTGAGGAAGATATCATTAAAAACTGTTATTCCAAACTTTAATACAGAAGTTCAAAAGTACATATGAATCCCCTTTTAAAGTATGCAAAAACTTACACTAACCTTGCTAAAAAATATGTAATATAAAGAAAGAGGGGGTACCCATCACCAGAGGTTGAAAATAAAAGTCAATATATTTTCCAATGCGAGAGGTTATGGAAGCAATGCCACTGATGGGTTGACCCGGGGGGGTTAATCAAGGTTTTGTGAATTTTGGATACCCCTCTTTATTAAAAGATACCAAGCATGTCATTAATTTATTAAACATGGTAGAGTGGCAACCGACCTATCTATTGGTGACTGCGGATGTCGCATCTTTGTATACGGCGATCTCGCACCAATTGGGACACGAAGCAGTACGGCATTTTCTCTCTCTCGAGATTTTATTATTTCAACCGAACAGGGTAATTTTCATCTTAGAATTGCTTGATTTCGCAATGACCCACAACTATTTTTGGCATGATGGGGCTTACTACTTGCAAATTAAGGGAGTTGCCATGGGAGCTAAATTTGCTCATAGCATGGCCAACATTTTCATGTCAAAATGGGAGGAGGAAATTGTTTCCACACAATAAGCGATCTGAGTTGGTCGTGTGGAAAAGATTTATTGATGATATCCTTTTCATATGGGATGGTGATATAGAATCTGCCCATGCCTTTCTGACCCATTTGAACAATAACAATAGAGGTATTGTCCTCAGCCATGAAATGAGTACTATTGAAATCCATTTTTTGGATCTAAGGATCTCAATACAAGAAGGTAAGATTGTCACCTCAACTTTCTTTAGACAAATCGATTGGAATGGATATATTCCTTTGAATTCCTGTCATCACCACTCATGGTTAATGGCAGTATCTAAAGGTCAGTTTCTACGTTTGAAACGAAATTGCACTAATCTTGATGATTTTTTTTTTTTTTTTTAAGGCGACATCAGTCTTAAAAACAAGGTTTATAGCCAAAGGATACGATAGCAAGGCACTAGATTTCTTTATAGTGGAAGTCAGTAATAGGGATCGCCAGACACTGCTGGGTGACAAAATTACTTGAGGTGATAATACAGAGGATTACGGCCTGGCTTTTTTCACTACTTTTTCTAGTCAACACTTGGCGATCAAAAGGATTATTGAAAGGCATTGGCCATTCATTAATGACCAGGTTCTAGGCCCACTCTTGTCTGATCGACCCCATGTTATTTTTAGGGGCGCATCTAATCTAAGGAACACAATAGCACCAAATGTTCCTGATCCGCCCATTAGACCCACATTCTTTGGTGATCTAAAGGGCTATTATTTGTGCGGGAAATGCCATGCCTGCAAAATTAGCCCCCCCACCCCCAAGGTAGGAGGATCACTGAATTCACTTCAGCAGGCACAGGAGTCACCTAGCCTATAAAATCATTTATTACTTGCACGACAAAATGTGTCGTCTACCTCAGGTGCCCCTGTGGCCTTGAATATATGGGGCGCACCATTCGAATGCTGCACATTAGACTGGGGGAGCACATAACCAACATTTGTAAGGATTTTGACAAGCATAATGTTTCGAAGCATTATGACTTAAAACATAGTCAGGTCCCTAGGGGCACAACCTTTGTTGCACTTGAAAAATATGTACCCCACTGGCGGGGGAGCAATAGCAAGCAAAATATCTTTAGGGCCGAGACCAATTGGATATTCAAGCTGGGCTCCCATGTACCTAGATGTTTGAATATGGAGTGGGACATCAACTGCTTTAATAATAATAATAATAATAATAATAATAATAATAATAGCTGATGTCCCCCCTCCACTATGCATAGGTTGACACTAGTCTATTTTTGCTCCGGCCAATTATTATTTTTTCCTTTTGCTATGTATCCAGAGGCTTGAATGTGGAGTGGGACATCGGCATTGATAGCAGTTGATGTCCCCCTCTAGGCTTAGGCTGACATCCCTAGCTTATTTTGCTCTGGCCAAATATTTTTCTTTATATTTGTATATATTCTAGCAAACTTATTTTTTTTATTTCATTTATTAACATTTTTTAACAGTATATATAATTTTTTTTTCTCTCATTTAATTATATATTTTATATTACATATTTTTTAGCATACTTTAAAAGGGGATACATATGTACATTTTAACTTCTGTAATAAAGTTTGGAATAATAGTTTTTTCTTCCCCAGTGATAGAGGCTTGTTGGCAACACATGGAAGCAACCTTTTATAACCAGTCATTTAAATGTCCTTCTTACTTATGACCACAAGATGGCAGTTTATGTGGTTTACTATGGGCTTGTATGCCTAATCCAGTCCGTGCTCTTCTTGGATGATGGACATTTAGCTCTGCCAATGGCTGTAGGGAATACTTTTTTCCTTCTCTCTTGGGCTAACCAATGGCAGCGCTCCTTTGTCTTTTCTTATATGTCACTGGAAATTACAGTTTAATGTGCGCATTTTTGCATTATGTTGGTTTTATATGGAATACTGTGTAGCAGCAGTCACAGCTAATTTTCGCACATTTGCACTTTATAATATCTGGTACACACATACTCGTATCATTTTGATGGTCCAGTTTAAAGCGCTGCACTTTATATTTCTAATTTTTTGTCTTTGTGCCCAATATCTAGGTTATATTGCTTAGCTTCTGTTTTTGTTTGTTTTCCTACTAAGTGCGGATATTATTTGATATTTATTCACGATTTTCAGCACCTGCCGGGAATGTAATGGTCACATTGGTTGTGCTCTTAACCAATTTGTCAAACCATCAAATGGCTGGTGTCATATCTGATCACATGTGCAGCATCATGGCAGTTGAAGATTAAACAGAGGCCAAGATGACAGCTTCCTTGGCTGAAAATGATAGGAGGGTTTATTTCCACGGAAAAGGGACATTCTTTTGAGAACAGTGTATGCACATTTTGGACACAGAGTACAACTGATTCACAAGAAGCGTGAAAGAGGTAAATCTAACTGGAACAAACATCACTGAACAGGGGTGCAGCCATCAATCTGTATGTATTATTCCACATATAGTGCCGGTTTAACATCTCTACTCTGACATTTGACAAGTCACACCTTCAGTCGTGTAAATCAAAAGACAACTATGAAGCCTTCCTGACACCAAGGATGGGAAAATGTAACCAGAACATTGTGATTCCTTTTAGACTCCCCAACCTGTTCTTGGACAATAGCATTTGCATTTCATTGTGATTGGATTGAGGTGTGGATGTACTGTAAATGCTGGGGTATTTTACAGACACATTAGCATAGTTGCCAACTGTCCCAAATTTCCCGGGACATTCAAGGGATTCAGACCTTTTACCCAAATTTTTTGCGTCCCGGGAAATGTCCCGAGAAATCCGGTTTTTACCTGTTTAAGTTTTTTCACGGCAAGCGGCCCGACGCCGCTAGAGGACCGCGGCCTGTCTCCGCCGGCCACCATTTTTAAGAAGACCAGAAGAACAGCCCTTGCAGTCCCTCATCTTATCTCGCCAGGGTTCCTCTCTTCTCCCTTTCCCCTGATACCTCCGGAGGGAAAAACGCTCAGATCCAGGCTCTGCAACGACTGGAGGACATCTCTGGGCACGGCGGTTCTACGTGGGGCTTCGGGGTATGAGGACATGGAGACGGCGGACCTATACAATCACACTCCGCGCTGAGTCGCGTTCCCCGCTGCCATAGCAACCGCTGCCATGCTAACAGAGCAGGAAGCGCTAGGACCAATCACAGTGCAGCTCCATCGTTCTGCCCCGCCTCCTTGCACTTGTGGTTTGTAAGGAGCTGATTTTGGGTCATGTGACTGGTGATGTCCAGTATTATCTTCCGCCTGTAGTGTGAGAGACAGCAGGGAGGCGTGGCCTGTGTATGAGAACCTGCTCAGCTCTCAGTGTCCGCTCCTATCTGCCAAAGAAAATCCTCACTTTATAATGCAAATGATAGTGCAGTCACGGGGGCTCAGTGCAGACAAAGTGGGCTTCATTTAAATGTCGTCCTTGTGAGGAAAGCATGTCTTCCATGCAGCATGTTCCAAAAGTAGCATTGTGATGGGTGCTGCCCTGCCTATAGTATAGGAAGTATGGTAGCTTTTAGTATTGATATCAATGTGTGGCTACAATAGAAATTAAGCTGCTGCTGCAGCTGGGGGCACCTGATGCAAGGACGGCCTCCGATGGGGGCACCTGATGCAAGGACGGCCTCCGCTGGGGGCACCTGATGCAAGGACGGCCTCCGCTGGGGGCACCTGATGCAAGGACGGCCTCCGCTGGGGGCACCTGATGCAAGGACGGCCTCCGCTGGGGGCACCTGATGCAAGGACGGCCTCCGCTGGGGGCACCTGATGCAAGGACGGCCTCCGCTGGGGGCACCTGATGCAAGGACCGCCTCCGCTGGGGGCACCTGATGCAAGGACCGCCTCCGCTGGGGGCACCTGATGCAAGGACGGCCTCCGCTGGGGGCACCTGATGCAAGGACGGACGGACGGCTGGTGGCAGGCGACGTGGCAGGTGACACGCTCAGGGATCCCACTGATTCGGCATTAGGGTGAGTTGAATGATTTAATTTTAAATTACAATGTAATAGAAATAATGCACTTCAATCAACCTTACACCATAACAACCATGGTCCGGGGATGATTGAAGTGCTAACACCAGGTGTTTGGAGTATCTTTATCTGCTGATTGTTAAACTTTCTGGAATACACATATTTCTATTGTTGTGTAGGATCTGGGGCTGCTGTCTCTCCCTCCATCCCTCCCTCTCCCTCCATTCCTCCTTCATCTCAGACGCTAACCACACCCCCTTTGAGCCACTCCCATTTAAGACACGCCCACTATTTTGCATAAACCACGCCCATTGTTCGCCGCTTCGCGCGCTGCAGTTTTACTTTATCCCTGTGCCACACCTACAAACACATGCCCTGCCCCCTAATTATAATACGACTCCGCCTACAGCCAAAAAAGTGTCCCTAAAATTTTTTTTTACAATGTTGGCAACTATGCATTAGAACTGAAGAAGTGGCTGGATCAGCTACAAAAGAACTTCAACTTTACAGAACAAGCCCATAAGAATGTAACCAACTACTATTTTATATACCATGACCTGGATAAATGAGAACCGACACAAGCACCATAGACAAAACACTTCAATTCGTAACAAACAACGTATAGAAGAAAGCAGCTTAAAAACTCACGCTCTTATGATATCTTCTCTGTAAAAAATTGCAGGCACATTATCAACAGGTTTCGGTCGACGTTTTGGGGGACTCACATAGGATGGTTCTCTTTTTGGTGGAAAGGCAGCATACACATCATACCAGATTGGCTTCTCATTTTGCTTTATCACTCCTGCACGGATCAAATCTCGTGTTCTAAAAAAAAAAAAATGGAAAAAGATGGAAAGTTTAGCCAGTGCAGAAATGAACAGCATTTGCTGCTACACATACAATCAGGATGATTAAAGTGTTACTAAACCCACAACAGTAAAATCAGTCTGTATATGATGCAGTAAAACATGAATGTCATGCTCACTGTGGAACCTAAGGGGTTAATACTCTGCATTGTAGAAAAAGGCTTTGTGATCCTGTCTTCTCTGTACCCAATCCATTTCCTGGTAGTGCAGAGCCTTGGGGGCACTCTGCACATGCTGGCGTGCATTGCTAGAAAGTTTTTTTTTTTTTTTTTTTTTTGGGGGGGGGGTTGCATGGGGTCCTGCAGCCTCATGGGAGAGTCAGACAGGAAAATGAAAATTCCTCCTACAAGCTTTAACCAGTGCTTGGCCGGGGCAATTTATATTTACTAAAATAACTGCATTTCCATGTTCTGTGTACTGTGGGAGACGATATATAGTAAATGCAGGGTCCTGGGTTTAGTAACACTTTAAGCGGGGGGGGGGATTTAAAATGAAATTAAAAATGTAAAAAAAAAAAAAAAAAGTTTTACAGCATCTTTAGTGAAAACTGAATGTGTATTTTTTGTGCATTATTATGGTGTAGGCGGAGTCAAAGATGATTGGCTCTAGCTTTCATTTTGTGCAGATGGTATCTACATCCAAGGCTTTTTTTTACCTTGCATGTATTAGAAATTTTATTTGATATATGTAATACGGATTTATATGAAAACCAAGCTTTTTTGCAAGTTTCTTAATGAATATAATCAATTAGCATACTCTATACTGCCCCACAGTGTTTAGCAATAGGACATGAAGGGGGGGGGGGGGGGGATCGTCTCACAATTGTGAGACAAAATGAAATGAAAACAGTATGGCCGTACCAGGCTGCGCCCATACACCAGCATCATTCACAGTTTCCTGTGAATAAATAGACTACAAGCACTGTCAGCCATTGCGGTCGATGGTTTGTAGTTCTCAATGAACTGCAAGGGTGCTGTTGTGCGCTCTCATAGTTTATTTATCTTCATGCCATTCAGTAACTGTCTGTCGGTATGGGCAAACAGTGTACTAAGAGTCTGCAACATTCTGGCATTCGGCAGATCGCGGATGCAAAGCTATGCAGGATGCCAATGTAAAATGCACATTTTTACCAGCAAAAAGATGTGCATTTATTTATTTTTTCCTTTTACAAAAAGTGAACTACTCAGCTTCAAATTAGGGGTACACCGAATGGATATTTTGGTGCCGAAAATGCAGGATGCACTTAGCCGAAAACCGAAAATGCCAGTTTTAAAAAAAATATTTATATTTTTATATATAAAATTGTATTATATTTGACTTTTAAAATAAAAGCATCAATTTAAATTAATATGAATGTATTGTTGGCTATTATTGGCACCTTTAGTGCAAGAAAAGCTCAATAAAAATGCAGTCTGCAGTCTCTGACCATCTGTTATATCATGTCTGCAATCTCCTACTTAAACACATTGCTAATAGTATTAACAAAATTTCCATTCAGTGCACCTCTAGCAGACATGATACAGGAGATGGTCAGAGACTACAGATAAGTTACAAGAGATCAATGCAGCCTCACCAGTGCCCATCGGATGCAGCCTCACTGCTGCCCGCCGGATGCAGCCTCACCAGTGCCCAAATCAGAGCGGCAAACTCCCGCTGTGTCACAAAGCTGGATTTGATTTTCTTGGGCTGGGCGGCCACAGTAATAATGTCCTGCCTCCTGTGATACATCACACTGATTCAATGTCCCAGCATTGGATCAGTGTGTCGTCCATAACAGTAGGCGGGACATTGTTACTGCGGCCGCCTGGACAATTCAGCTTCGTGACATAGGGAGATTGCTGCTCTGCATGAGGAGGGAGGGGAGGACTCTGATTGAGCCGCCAGGATGACACCCCCACAATGTGCAGCAGCGCCCCCTTATCGGCACCTTTTCTTTCGGTGAACCTCTTCAAATCTGTTAATTTCTTTACTTGGGAACTAGTACTTAAAGGAGTTGTATGCATTAAAGCGGAGTTCCACACAAAAATGGAACTTCCGCTTTTCGGAACCCTCCCCCCCTCCGGTGTCACATTTGGCACCTTTCAGGGGGGAGGGGGGTTTAGATACCTGTCTAAGACAGGTATTTGCACCCACTTCCGGCATAGACTCCCATGGGAGTCTATGCCTCTTCCCGTCCCGACCGCGCTGTCTGCTGGGAACACACAGCTCCCAGGAGAGAGCGGGGACCACTAGGGACGCGCAGCGCGATTCGCGCATGCGCAGTAGGGAACCAGGAAGTGAAGCCGCAACGCTTCACTTCCTTATTCCCTCACCTAGGATGGCGGCGGCAGCTGCCGAGAACCGAGAGGGTTCTCGGCGTCCCCTGCCGACATCGCTGGACCCTGGGACAGGTAAGTGGCCATGTATTAAAAGTCAGCAGCTGCAGTATTTGTAGCTGCTGGCTTTTAATATTTTTTTTTTTTGGCGGTGTGGTTGAACCCCCGTTTTAAGATAAAAAGCCTTCAGTGTATAGCAGCCCCCCTAATACGTACCTGAGCCCCATCTCTGTCCAGCAATGCCCATGAGTGTCTCGAGCTATCTGAGACTCTCCCTCCTGATTGGCTGAGACACAGCAGCGGCGCCATTGGCTCCGGCTGCAGTCAGTTAATCAGGACAGAGAGGGGGAGGGGCCGGGTCACAGCTCCGTGTCTGAATGGGCACAGGGAGCTGTGACTAGGATCGGGTGCACCCATAGCAAGCTGCTTGCTGTGGGGGCACTCAACAGGAGGGAGGGACCAGGAGCACAGAAAAGTGACCCGAGAAGAGGATTGGGGCTGCTCAGTGCAAATCCACTGCAACAGAGCAGGTAAGTATAACATGTTTGTTATTTTTATTGAAAAACAAAACAAGACTTTACAAAGTGGAACTTTAGTCAGAAAATGAAGTTAAGCTAGATCACTTCAGGCTGGCCCCTTTTGCAGGTATAGCCAATAGGCTATATCTTTCAATAGGCTATGTCTTTCAAGTGCAAAAAAAATGTCATTCTATTACTGCGAAACGGACTATTCGCTGTGGTCTTCAAGAACATGGCCCCAGCCTCGGCTCACCAGTGCGAGTGCTTGCTTTACCGTCATTGGCCTTTCCAGTACCTTTAGCCAATGGGGAAGAAGTAGGCGTTACCGAGCGAGTTTGAATCGTGCAGGCGCAATGAAACCCTTCCAGCTTCGTGCACTGACTGAAAATCCTGGAGCCGCAATTGTCAAGGTAAAGTGCCTTTGATGTTTTACAATAGTAAAACATCAAGGCTTAATGTACACGGGACGTTTTAAAACCTCTCCTAAATGATTTAACTTGACAGATAGTAACCCACGTTAAAAAAAAAAAATGTCAAAAATAAAAAAGCCTGTAAACGAAATGTGGCTAAACGCGAGTTGCTGCATTTACAAGCTGATACTGGCATTTGGCGTTTCAAATACCTCTGAACATCCATATTGGACGTATATTTTTGCTTTCCAAAAAATGCTTCTAAACTCAACGGGCGGCACAGTGGTGCAGTGGGTAGCACTCTTGCCTTGCAGTAAGAAGGGTTGCTGGTTCGAATCCCGACCACGACACTACCTGCCTGGAGTTTGCATGTTCTCCCTGTGTCTGCGTGGGTTTCCTCCGGGTACTCCGGTTTCCTCCCACACTCCAAAGACATGCTGGTAGGTTAATTGGATCCTGTCTAAATTGTCCCTAGTATGTATGAATGTGAGTTAGGGACCTTAGATTGTAAGCTCCTTGAGGGTATAGGGACTGATGTGAATGTATAATATATATATATATGTAAAGCGCTGCGTAAATTGACGGCGCTATATAAGTACCTGAAATAAATAAATAAATAAATAACTGCCTAGCCTAGAAACGACCCTGTGTACATGTACTGATAAGATAACAGAGGAGAGTTCAGGGGCAGCTGAAAAAAACAACCAACAGCTCCTAAATGTCCGTTTACCAGCAGCAGTGTACATGAAGCCTAACAATAAGTGTCTATACTGTTTAAAATCCAGTAATACACTGTCTCACCCTGCTCTGCACATGCCCAGTTGCTCTTTATTTTTAGGCACTGTGCAGAGTTTGTAGAGGTCGATCTATTGACAGCTTTAAAATGAAAGTAAACCCTCCTATCCTTTACAGCCAAGAAGCTGCTTCTGCTTGATCTGCAATTGCCATGGTGCTGCACATGTGATCAGTTATGACACCAGCCATTTGATGGTTTGACAGTTTGGTTGAGGACACAAATGTGACAGTTAACAATCCCGACATTCTAGGAATGTAATGTTTTTTTTTTTTTAAACTGTTAAATCATTGGGTTTAGTTCCGTTTTATTAACTGCTGTTCTGGGCTTCAGGAAAATGACAACCTCCAGCAAAAAGCAAGAAGAAACGGGAAGGCTGCTGGAGGCATTTTACAGCACACACTAATTTTGGTAGCACAATTATTAATGAGGAATATATGTTCCTTGTTAAAAAAACAACATTATATTTTATGAAGTTGTTATAAGTTCTGCTTTAAAAAAAAAACCCTGTAGTGTACAACCCCCCTCCTCCATTTGCAGGGAAAGTCTATACAGTTCTGCACAATGTCATTGATTTACAACACTCGTCATCTGATTATATGTATTCTTAGACGGACTTACCGTTAGCTGTTTAATATTTGCATTAAACAAAGAAGAAAGCCATGCATTTCCATGAGTGTCTATTTTCTATAAGAAATACCTGGTAAACACCGTTCCAAGCTTCTCCAGCCGACTTCCTGCCATGCTCCAAACATGAACCCTTCTGCTCTCTGTTGGGCCATCAGTCTGTGCGGTAATTACAGACTACACCGGCGGACATCTTTACGCCTGGAAAGAACTAACTGCTTTAGTTATAGATCCATTTCACAGCGCTACCAACATAACACAATAGATCTGAAAATCCTCAAAAAAAACGTACATTATAAAGATAATGTAAAAACTATTGGGGAAGAGAATTGAATTCAAGTGTACATTGTTAAGCGTTTCCAGTAAACAAGATGGAGAAAATGCGAGCGAAGGCATATTAATAAACCATCGAGTTCATGGATCGATGAGCCTTGTATCGCGGTGCCCTTCAGAGACGGGTCGTGTAAACTACAGATTTTTTTTTTTTTTCTAACAGGAAAGCATGTTTCGGCATGTTATAGCTATGTCTTTCAAGTGCAAAAAATGTCATTCTATTACTGCGAAACGGACTATTCGCTGTGGTCTTCAAGAACATGGCTTCAGCCTCGGCTCACCAGTGCTTTACCGTCATTGGCCCCTTGCAGTACCTTTAGCCAATGGGGAAGAAGTAGGCGTCACCGAGCGAGTTTGAATCGTGCAGGCGCAATGTAACCCTTCTAGCTTCGTGAACTGACTGAAAATCCTGGAGCCGCAATTGTCAAGGTAACGTGCCTTTGTGGTCCTCACTGCCCCCATTCCTATCAGCTCAGCTTCTGAGGGGCATTACATGCTGATAACCTACCGCTATATACCGGGTATAGTCATACAGGGACCACCCAACACGGGCTGAAGTGCCTCTATGTCCAGTCTCCTCACACATGTTATTGGTAAGCATTCAGAGTCTGTACTGTACAAGTTAACCACTTATAGACTGGAATGACCAGGCCATTTTTTGCGATACGGCACTGCGTCGCTTTAACTGACAATTGCGCGGTCGTGTGACGCTGCACCCAAACAAAATTTACACCCTTTCCCACAAATAGAGCTTTCTTTTGGTGGTATTTGATCAATCACCTCTGCTGTTTTTATTTTTTTTTTTGCGCTATAAACAAAAGAAGATAATAAATATCCCCCAAAGAAATAAACTAATTTCTTCATCAGTTTAGGCCAATATGTATTTTTAAATATTTTTGGTAAAAAAAAAAAAAATCGCAATAAGTGTATATTGATTGGTTTGCACAAAAGTTATAGCGTCTACAAAATAGGGGATAGATTTATGGCATTTTTATTCATTTATTTACTAGTAATGGCGGCGATCTGCGATTTTTTTTTTTTTTTTTTTTTTTTTTTTGCGGGTTTGGGACCATTGACATTTATACAGCGATCAGAGGTATAAAAATGCACTGATTACTGTATAAATGTCACTGGCAGGGAAGGGGTTAACACTAGGGGAGCAATCAGGGGGTTAAGTGTTCCCTAGGGAGGTGTTTCTAACTGGGGGGGAGTGTACTGACTGGAGGAGGAGAGAGATCGCTGTTCCTGATCACTATGAACAGCAGATCTCTCTCTACTCCCCTGTTAGAACGGGGATCTGTTTGTTTACATTGACTAATCCCCCGTTCTGGCTCTCCTTCCCACCATCATGGGTGGCTGGAGGACATCGCGGCCGTCCGGACACGCTCATCGGTTCCTCTGCCGTGCAGCGGACAGGTGCACCTGCTATAGCTGTTTAAAGGGCTGACGTACAGCGATTTGCGTGAACAAGCCGACCTGCCGCAGTATAATGACTGCAGTCTGCTCACATAATTTGTAATAAAAACATCTTTGCCATTCTGGAGCTTCCTTCCAACCACATGCATATTATTTTATATATACTGAGATTCTGTACTTGCCAAATATGCTGCAGAAATCTCCCTCCACTGAGTCTGGCTGCAGCCATTTTAACTGTGGGCAGCTGAAGCTGCTGCCTGTTCACTTCCTGGATTTACACAGGCACAACTCCAGTTCTGCAGCTCTCATTGGCCCTCTTATGACTCATCCCCCCTCCCTTCCTGGCAAACTCACAAAGTGAGAGAGAGAGAGAGCTGTGCGTAAAGCCTAGGCTAATGACCAGACAAGAAACATGAAGTGGGCTGTATAATGTATTTACTGGCATAAAAAAAAATGTTTTACTATCCAAAGTTAAAACAACAAGGGCAGGAGATTTAATAGATGGAAAGATGAAAAAATGACTGAAGGTCACCTTTTAAGGTACAATGAGGTTGATTTACTAAAGGCAAATATACTTTGCACTGGAAGTGCACTTACTCTAGGTCTGAGGGGAAGCTCTGCTGATTCATATCATCCAATCATATACAAGCAAAAATGCTGTTATTTTTTCCTTACATGTGATTGGGTATTCTTTGCAAAGTGAAGCTTTACCTCATTTGCAAAGCTCTGGAGCAAGTGCACAGTATATTTGCCTTTAGTAAATCAACCTCATTGTGTATTTCTCTGATACCTGGGCACCTTAACCACTTCAGCCCCGGACCATTTGGCTGTCCAAAGACCAGAGCACTTTTTGCGATTCGGCACTGCGTCGCTTTAATTGACAATTGCGCGGTCGTGCAACGTTGCTCCCAAACAAAATTGATGTCCTTTTTTTTTCCCACAAATAGAGCTTTCTTTTGGT
This sequence comes from Aquarana catesbeiana, assembly GCF_042186555.1. Taxonomy (NCBI): domain Eukaryota; kingdom Metazoa; phylum Chordata; class Amphibia; order Anura; family Ranidae; genus Aquarana; species Aquarana catesbeiana. Next base: position 352,249,558 of record NC_133325.1, on the reverse strand, counting down.
GGTATTTGATCACCTCTGTGGTTTTTATTTTTTGCGCTATAAACAAAAAAATAGCGACAATTTTGAAAAAAACGCATTATTTTTTACTTTTTGCTATAATAAATATCCCCCAAAAATATTTAAAAAAACATTTTTTTCCTCAGTTTAGGCTGATACGTATTCTTCTACATATTTTTGGTAAAAAAAATCGCAATAAGCGTTTATTGATTGGTTTGCGCAAAAGTTATAGTGTCTACAAAATAGGGGATAGTTTTATGGCATTTTTATTAATAATTTTTTTTTTTTACTAGTAATGGCAGCGATCAGCGATTTCTATTGTGACTGCGACATTATGGCGGACATGTCGGACATTTTTGACACATTTTTGGGACCATTGTCATTTATACAGCAATCGGTGCTATAAAAATGCACTAATTCCTGTGTAAATGTCACTGGCAGTAAAGGGGTTAACCACTCGGGGGCGGGGAGGGGTTAAGTCAGTACTAGGGATGTGTTCTAACTGTAGGGGGGATGGGCTGTGTGTGACACGTCACTGATCTCTGCTCCCGATGACAGGGAGCAGAGACCAGTGACACTGTCACTAGGCAGAACGGGGAGATGCTTGTTTACATCAGCATCTCCCCGTTCGTCCTCTCCGTGAGGCGATCGAGTCTGCGGGACCTGCGACCCGACTCACGGAGCTTGCGGCAGACGCGCGCACACGGCGGAAAATTCAAAGTAACGTACGGGTACGTTACTTTGCACAGCCGTGCCATTCTGCCAACTTATATCTACAGGAGCTGGTCGGGAAGCGGTTAACAGGCCCTAAAGCAGAGCCACCCCCCACGGAAAAATTAAAAGTCAGCAGCAACAAATACTGTAGCTACTGACTTTTAATATTAGGACACTTACCTGTCCAGGGAGCCCGCAATGTCGGCACCCCAGACGATTTTTCAATCTGCTCTCGAGTGCTGCCGCCATTCCTTCTAAGGAAATTCAGCAGTGAAGCCTTGTGGCTTCACAGCTGGTTCTCTATTGCACTTGTGCGAAGCGTGCTGCGCTTTGTGAATGGCCTGGCGGCGAGGAAAAGAGGAGGGGGTCGAACTTCCAGGGGACCGCGCTGCAGCGAGGTCTCTTGGAATTGAGGATGGGTACCTGTCAAAAACGAGTGTAGCACTACTCCCAGAGGAGCCGCTTAAGTTTGTTCAGTCCGTTACTCTGCCTCCCGACACCAATAACCGTCTCAGCCCCTTGGCAATAGCGTAAATGCAATGAGCAATGAAAAACACACACGTTATGATAAAACACAGAAATTGTCTTTACTGCAATAATAAGGGGGCCCCCAGATCCTGGCCCCCCACCCTTTGTGAATGAGTATGGGGTACATCGTACCCCTACCCATTCACCTAGGGAAAAATGTGTCAATGAAAAAACACAGTACACAGGTTTTTTAAGTAATTTATTAGGCAGCTCCGGGGTCTTTTTCCGACTTCGGGGGTCTCTCCGGCGTCTCTTCCCATTGTCCTGATCTTCTGCCGGCTCCTCCGTTATCTTCTGCAGCTCTTTTGCTAGCGGTGGCCCGGACTTCTGCCTTCTTGTCTTCTTCCCTCTTCTCTTCTTCCGATGTTGACACGACGCTCTCTCCGGCTGGAATGCTCTCTGAGCGCTCCGATGTGACTTATATAGGCGGTGACCCCGCCACCTTATGCCGTCACAGTCCCTGGGCATGCTGGGACTGTGACGTTTTAGGGGACATGGTCACCGGGTGATGACCACGCCCCCTTATGACGGCACAGACCCAGCATGCCCAGGGACAGTGACCTCATAAGGGGGCAGGGTCACCGCCTATATAAGTCCATTGCGGAGCGCTCAGAGAGCATTCCAGCCGGAGAGAGCATCGTGTCAACATCGGAAGAAGACAAGAAGGCAGAAGTCTGGGCCACCGCTAGCAAAAGAGCTGCAGAAGATAGCGGAGGAGCCGGCAGAAGATCAGGACACCGGGAGGAGACGCCGGAGAGACCCCCGAAGTCGGAAGAAGACCCCGGAGCTGCCTAATTACTTTAAAAACCTGTGTACTGTTTTTTTTCCATTGACACTTTTTTCCCTAGGTGAATGGGTAGGGGTACTCATTCACAAAGGGTGGGGGGCCAGGATCTGGGGACCCCCTTATTAAAGGGGGCTCCCGGATTCCGATAAGCCCCCTGTCCGGAGACCCTGACAACCAATGGCCAGAGTTGTCGGGAAGAGGCCCTTGTCCTCATCAACATGGGGACAAGGTGCTTTGGGGTGGGGGGGCTCGCAGGGCGCCCCCCATGCCCCAAAGCACCCACCCCGCCATGTTGAGGGCATGCGGCCTGGTACGGTTCAGGAGGGGAGGGCTTAGTCCACGACTTATTTAACTAATATATTTATTTATTTAGCTTTGTGAATTGACTTTAGAGTCAGTTTATGTGATATTTACCGTGCATTTTTCAATACAGTAAATACCGCATAAACTGGCTGTGAATTGACATTTTGAATATCGAATGCGATAAATGGAAAACATGTTACGTGATCCAATTATCTAATGCGATATTCTTTTGTGAATTGGCTCAGGAAGTCTCAGCTCCAACCCGGGTCACAGTGCGGTATGCTACATGTAGCCTCAGCTGCATACAGTTTATATCGCACATCCAGCGGCCTCACATTATAATGATGGACATAATTTGTACGTACTATGTAAAATGTAACAAAAGCTGGAGTTGAAGACTCCTTGAAGACTGGCAGGGGTACTACTGTTGCTGGAGAGAATTACCAGAGTATTAGCAGCTCACTGCTCTGGGTTGCTGCCTTGAGTTCCATGGCCAGTTCACACCATAGAAAGGCAGTCCGGATGCGTTCCAGATGCTTTTCTGCCTGTTTGTTTTTTATGCGTTCCAGTGCGTTTTTGATGCAGTTCAGTGCATTCCACCCCCTCTTTTTTCTCAACCTTAAAAAGGGCATGTGTGTTACAGTGTGTTTAGATGCGTTCCAGTGCCTTTTTGATGTGTTTTGCAGCGTTCCAGTACAGTGCAGAAAAAAATGTTCAACTGCAGCATACTAAGAAAATGAAAAAAAAAATTTAAAAGGTTGTTCTTGTTCCCACCTGCCGGTTTGGAATCACACTGATATACCAATGAATCGGTCAGCATTTTTATGACCTTACTGATAATTCAGGGGTCAGATTTTGGAGGTGTGCAGCCATTATTTACTGGTGGTAAAAGAACGAAGAGCACTTTAGCTTTATATTTTTCAAGATATAGCACTTCTAAGCACAGCGGTGAATATGGATTAATTTGTAGGACTTTATTATGTGATTTACATTTATGGACTTTTGAATTGTATCACTAATATATGATTTTGTGTTTTGTAATATAAGATTGTATTTGGATATTATTATTATTATTATTATTATTATTATTATTATTCACTGTGTTTAGGGCTGAGCTACACTAAACTTCAATACGTACTCAAAGCTGACTTTTGGAGGACTATTCAAAAATTGCTCTAGGCTTTTTAGAGATGTACTTAAATTGAAACTTCACTCTAAAGGGAAAGTTCCACTTCATTTCAACACCCCCCCCCCCTTCTGTTTTTGTCACTTATTTGATGGGGGAGACTAGAGCGGGCACCTGGTTTTGAGAGGTACCCACTCCCACTTCTGGTCGGATCCCTGCTGTGATCTGCTAGCGCCGGGGACGCGAAGACTGGCAAAGAACCAGTTCAGGTGAGCACGGCGCTGGACCTCTGAACAGGTAAGTGTACTTTTATTAAAGGTCGGCAGCTACAGTATATTATTTTTGTAAACTGGGGAAGAACCGCTTTAAAGTGGTTGTAAACTCAAATAATTTTTAACCTTAAAGTGACACTAAAGTTAATATTTTTTTTTTTAAATAACAATCATCATACTTGCCTCCACTGTGCAGCTCATTTTGCACAGAGTGGCCCTAATCCTGGTCTTCTGGGGTCCCTCGGCGGCTCTCTCGGCTCCTCCCCGCTTCAGATAACCCCATAGGAGAAGCGCTCTCCTGGGGAGTTACCTTGAGGGCGCGCTCCCGAGTCCAGCATTCGGCGTCCACAATGCAGGACTCGGCCCAGCCCCCCAGTCAGCCGCGTCATTGGATTTGATTGACAGCAGCGGGAGCCAATGGCTGCGCTGCTATCAATTTATCCAATCAACACCTGAGAACCCCAGGCAGAGAGATGGCGTGTCCCCGTGGAACAAGTTTGAGGGTTCAGGTAAGTAAAACGGGGGGGGCTTGGGGGCCGGTCACTGACAGGTGTTTTTTCATAGGATGCATTAAGGTGAAACAACACAAACCTTTACAACCCCTTTAATGCATTACTGTAAAAAAACCTTTCAGCAATTTTCTCGACCCCAACCCCAAACATTTTTTATTTTAATAAAAAAAAAAAATTTAACTTTACAAACTCTTTAAAAGATTACTTGTGTGTTTTTTATTTTCAGGCTCCTGCAAAAAATGGATTCAGGGCTATGTAAGGGCTTGTTGGAAGGTCTGGCTCAAACTGAAAAAACATTTCAAGAAACAATGAGAAGAATTTATGAGAAGGTAGGCACTTATCTAATTTTGCTTTTCAGCATAATTTAAGCATATGTTGTATAATAAAGTATGTTCAGATGTCAAATGGAAAACTGGGAGCTATTTATCACAGTATTAAAATATGTGCAAAATCCATTAAAATTGTTTCCAAAAATAGTGCCCCGCTACTGATTATAAACCCTAATACCTTTAAAAGAAAGTAAATATCCTGCGTGCTGGAAACTATATGCAAAAAATGATAATAATCTGAAAATCGATATGTTCCAACATGGCTATGCAATCTTCAAATGTGATGAATATACACTACATAAAACCGCCATGTGTATCAGTGATATCAAGTCCATAAATTAATAAAAGTTCATAAATAGTATATGTGCAATCCGTGCCGTACTTCTTAAAGCAAAACCCTCCACACCAATGTGCCACACGTGATATCCCAAATATTTTTGGTATGCTCTCACCTCCTTTTTGGACCTATTTATCAAATAGGTCTCAAGTCTCTAATAGCCTTCCCCTTTCAGGAGTAATAATCATCGCTCTTCTTTTCGCCACAACCCCAAGGATTTTAGATGGCTCCCATCTCCTTCAGATTTAATAAACCTTACAGATAATAGCTTGCAACCTTATATTCCAGAGTAATAGCCTTAACACATTGCACACATTGTGACATATCCATGTATGTTCAGTATGTGACTTTGTTTGCATATATTTTGCAGCATGCAGGATAATTATTGAAATTTCAGTTATTGGGTATTGGGGATTTGTATATTAAGGTTTGTTTATGTGATGTAAATATAATCAAGCAGCTAAATAAAAAGAGAAATCTCAACGCCAGGCATTTATAAAATACATATTATGCCTATGTGTTCATTTACAATTACCTGAATTTTGCTTAAGGCCCCTTTCACACATGCGGACCATATGTCCGTATTTCATCCATCCGTTTTCGGATGAAATACGGACATACATGCATCCCTATGGGATAGCGGGTGTCAGCGGATCTACATCCGCTAACACCCGATGTCATCCGGCCCCGCTCTCGTCCGATTCTGCAGACGGAAGAAAATCCTATTTTTCTATCCGTCTGCAGAGCGGATCGGATGAACACAGACAGACGGTCCATGTTCCTCCGATCCCCCATAGGGGAGAGTGGAGATCTGACAGGGCGGTCCCTGCACAGTGTGCGGGTCCCGCCCTGTAATCCGCCGGCTCAGCTGGGGAAAACGGAGCGATCCCCGCTGAGCAGCGGATGTTCACGGGGCGGATCAACACGGATCCGTCCCGTGTGAAAGGGGCCTAAAGCAGCATTTTTTTTTTTTTTTTTTTTTTTAAACAGGCCCGCTTCATGTTTGTCATAATACGTAGGATACTCCACATACTAGCACATTATAAACAGCATTAGCTGTCAAAGGACGCCCTCCAGCGCTGCACTCTCAGTGCAGAACCACTTCCATTGTCTCACAGATTTCCTTTTCGGTTTACTCTATATAGGCGTTAGAATGGATGGGCTGCAATGACACTTCATATTCACACATAGCGGGTGCCGTAAATGTACTGTGAGCTGCGCATGCATGGCATGGTGTGTATTACCACTGACAGGTGGGGGAAGCATTTATGACTAAAAAAAACTTAGGGTCTCTTCTGTCATAAAAACCCTGTTTGTCTGTGGTTTTGTTTGTTTTTGTAATTTTTGAGTTAAATACCACTTTAAGCCCTGGAAGATTTGGCTGCTCAATGACCGGGCCATTTTTTGCGATACGGCACTACGTCACTTTAACTGACAATTGCGCGGTCTTGTGATGCTGTACCGAAAAACAAAATTTATGTTCTTTTTCCCCACAAATAGAGCTTTCTTTTGGTGGTATTTGATCATCTCTGCAGTTTTATATTTTTTTTTGCGCTATAAACAAAGAGTGATAGTTTTGAAAAAAACTATATTTTAGACTTTTTGCTAAAATAAATATCCCCAATTTTTTTAAAAAAAGCTAATTTTTTCCTCAGTTCAGGCCAATATGTACAGTGGGGCAAAAAAGTATTTAGTCATCCAGCAATTGTGCAAGTTCTCCCACTTAAAAAGATGAGAGAGGCCTGTAATTGTCATCATAGGTATACCTCAACTATGGGAGACAAAATGTGGAAACAAATCCAGACAATCACATTCTCTGATTTTTGAAAATAAGTATTTTGTCAATATCAAAAGTTCATCTCAATACTTTGTTATATATCTTTTGTTGGCAATGACAGAGGTCAAACGTTTTCTGTAAGTCTTCACAAAGTTGTCACACACTGTTGCTGGTATGTTGGCCCATTCCTCCATGCAGATCTCCTCTAGAGCAGTGATGTTTTGGGGCTGTCGCTGGGCAACACGGACTTTCAACTCCCTCCAAAGGTTTTCTATGGGGTTGAGATCTGGAGACTGGCTAGGCCACTCCAGGACCTTGAAATGCTTCTTACGAAGCCACTCCTTCGTTGCCTGGGTGGTGTGTTTGGGATCATTGTCATGCTGAAAGACCCAGCCACATTTCATCTTCAATGCCCTTGCTGATGGGAGGAGGTTTGCACTCAAAATCTCACAATACATGGCCCCATTCATTCTTTCATGTACACGGATCAGTCGTCCTGTTCCCTTTGCAGAGAAACAGCCCCAAAGCATGATGTTGCCACCCCCATGCTTCACAGTAGGTATGGTGTTCTTTGGTTGCAACTCAGCGTTCTCTCTCCTCCAAACACGACGAGTTGTGTTTCTACCTAACAGTTCTACTTTGGTTTCATCTGACCATATGACATTCTCCCAATCCTCTTCTAGATCATCCATATGTTCTCTAACAAACCTCAGACGGGCCTGGACATGTACTGGCTTAAGCAGGGGGACATGTCTGGCACTGCAGGATCTGAGTCCCTGGCAGCGTAGTGTGTTACTGGTAGGTCATTCACTAGGTCCCCCCCGTGTGGTTCTGGGATTTTTGCTCACCGTTCTTGTGATCATTTTGACCCCACGGAGTGAGATCTTGATCGAGGGAGATTATCAGTGGTCTTGTATGTCTTCCATTTTCTAATTATTGCTCCCACAGTTGCTTTCTTCACACCAAGCTGCTTGACTATTGCAGATTCAGTCTTCCCAGCCTGGTGCAGGTCTACAATTTTGTTTCTGGTGTCCTTCGACAGCTCTTTGGTCTTCACCATTGAGGTTGTGGACAGGTGTCTTTTATACTGATAACAAGTTCAAACAGGTGCCATTAATACAGGTAATGAGTGGAGGATAGAGGAGCCTCTTAAGGCCCCTTTCACACTGGGGCGGCGTCGGCGGTAAAGTGCCGCTATTGTAAGCGGCGCTTTACCGTCGGTATTCGGCCGCTAGCGGGGCAGTTTTACCCCTGCTAGCGGCCGAGAAAGGGTTAAAAACCACCGCAAAGCATCTCTGCAGAGGCGCTTTGCCGGCGTTATAGCCGCGCTGTCCCATTGATTTCAGTTTTCAGGTGCTATTATTAGCGCAATAGCGACTGCAAACCGCCCCAGTGTGAAAGGGCCCTTAAGAAGAAGATACAGGTCTGTGAGAGCCAGAAATCTTGCTTGTTTGTAGGTGACCAAATACTTATTTTCCACCATAATTTGCAAATAAATTCTTACAAATACAATGTGATTGTCTGGATTTGTTTCTACATTTTGTCTCTCATAGTTGAGGTATACCTATGATGACAATTACAGGCCTCTCTCATCTTTTTAAGTGGGAGAACTTGCACAATTGGTGGCTGACTAAATACTTTTTTGCCCCACTGTATTCTTCTACATATTTTTGGTAATAAAAATCGCAATAAGCGTATATTGAAATAAAGTGTGAATAACACTGCGCTAACCCAACAAACAATAGTGAAGCTGCTACATACAAATATGACCAATATTCAAAACGTGTTATAAATAAATGTAGCGCTAATACTGAACAAACAAAAAAGTGATATAATAATCAGTGAGGGTGACCCACTGATGCATATAAAATGTAAGGAAATAAATAAATATGGTTCAATGATTGAATTGGGTTTCAACTAATCATAATAAAAATGAGTGAAATAAAGTCCCATAATGGAAAATGGATGGTGAGTCCAACATAAATGGAAAATCTTCAGATCTGTATTTCATCAACATGAAAATCTTGAACAGGAAATAGATGCAACACGCTTACCAGAGACAGTGGATTCAGATGCCAGTGACACTGAATCAGAAAGGCTTAGAGATCCAAGATGGAAATGGTCATCCAAGGAACCTCGGATCTCAAGGGGAATCCCTCCTCCGTTCCACTGATCAGGACCGCCAGTCCAGAGAGACCGAGGGGAAAGATGGAATATCCAAACCTCATAGGAGTCCCGGGAATGTATGAAGGCTCGAAAAAATATATAAAATGCGCTAATGGTGCAGATCAAATGGTATATTTATTGGGTGACACCAATAAACCAAAACAGTTCAAATAGCGTGATCACGTAAATAAAATCAAGTGTAGGGAAGAGTGTAGCTCGCCCGACGCGTTTAGTCCAATTGGACTTCAACTGGGGCATCCCCAGTTGCGCAAAAGTTATAGTGTCTACAAAATAGGGGATAGATTTATGGCATTTTTACTATTTTTTATTATTATTATTATTTTGTTTTACTAGTAATGCGATTATTATTATTATATTAATCTCTTTTTTTTTTTTTTATCGAGACTGCAACATTATGGCGGACACTTTTGACATGTTTTTGGGACGATTGGCAATTATACAGTGTTCAGTGCTATAAAAATGCACTGATTACTGTATAAATGTCACTGGCAGGGAGGGGGGATCAAGGGATTAAATGTGTTACCTAGTGTGTGTTCTAACTGTAGGGAGAGGGGACTGACTATAGGAGATGACAGATCGTAGTTCCTAGCTATTAGGAACTCACAATCTGCCTCTCCTCTCAGAACAGGGATGTGTGTGTTTACACACACACATCCCTGTTCTGCCTCTCATGCCCGCGATCGCGCGTGGCCGGCGGTCATCGGCACCTATCCCGCTTAAAGGAGCCGACATACAGCTACAACAGTTCACGGGATCGTGCCGACCTGCCGCGGTATAATGATGACGGCTGGTCGGCAAGTGGTTAAAGAGGTTGTAAAGGCTGAAGGTTGTTTATCTTCATGCATTCTATGCATGAAGGTAAAAAAATCTTCTGTGCACTGCTCCCATAGCCCCCTCCAATACTTCCCTAAGCCTGATCTCGTGCCACGATGTGTGTGAGAGCAGAGCCCCTCCCTGGTCTCTCCCTTCTCATTGGCTGAGACACAGCAAGACTCAGCCTCTACTAAGGAGGCTAATGGTTCACCAAAAGCCTGAAATGGGCTATTATCATATGTTAGGAGAATAGATTAGAATTATAGCGAAGAGAAAAGGAAAGAAAAGAGGGTCCCGTTATAAGCGGGAAACCAGAATAGATTCCCCAGGGAAGGAGTGAGCACCCACAGCCAGAGACCAGCGCATAATGAATACAAACAAGTCATCATGGCATAAGCACCGTTTCATTGAATTCCAAGGTTGTCAGATTCTATCAAACCATCTAATTTAATCTTTTATGAATGGCCTCCATTTTCACATGAATCCAGGCCAGATTCATCCTATATTCAGCTTCGGCTACACGCAAAGACAGAAATTTCCAGGTCTTAGCTATCATTTGTTTGGCAGCCGTTTGGAGGGGCATTGCAAACCTTTTTAGCTTTCCTTTAATTTTTTTTTACTTTCTCAATCAACTTATCTCCTCACCATTATAACTTTTGTATCCCTTGCCCCTCTCTTTAAGATTGTAAGCTCTCACAAGCCTCCTGTCTTGCGTTGTACTGTACCTGTACTGTCTCTCTTCTGTAAAGCAGTGTTTCTCAACTGGAGTTCCACGGGAGGTCCCGAGGGGTTCCGCCGCGATCTGCCGTTCCTCACAAGCAGATTAATGGTGGATCGCATCCCTGCATAGCTGACAGGCTGTAGTGCATAGGCAACTGACATCGCTGTCCAGCGCCAAACACAGCCGCCCCTCCCCTCCATCCTAGATGCCTGCATGTGAATGTGAGCTACTCTGCATGAAGAAAATTACTAAAGATGCCAGTATTGTGCCCACCAGTTTCCTCCTGGCCCCCCTGTAGTGTGCTCTCATGCCTGCCCCCCCCCCCGTGCCGTTACTTGGGAGGGACGAGAAATGAGAGTGGGCGGGAATCGGGCATTCCAGCAGCATGCCAGGCATTCCAGCAGTATTCCGGGCAGCATTCCAGCAGCTTCCCTGAGCTACTCTGCATGAAGAAAATTACTAAAGATGCCAATATTGTGGCCACCAGTTTTCTCCTGGCCCCCTATACTGTACTGTTTCCTCCTGGCCCCCTATATTGTACTGTTTCCTCCTGGCCCCCTATACTATACTATGTTTCCTCCTGGCCCCCCTTTAGTGTGCTCTCCTGGCCCCTCTACACTGTTACCTGCTGGCCCCCCTGAACTGTGCTCTCTGCATTCACTTCTGGCTCCCCTATACTCCCTTGCGCAACCCCCCCCCCATACTGTGCTGTTCGCTTCTGGCTCCCCTATACTGTGCTATGCTCACTTAGGTGATCACACCCCCCATACTGTGCTGTTCGCTTCTGGCTCCCCTATACTGTGCTATGCTCTCTTGCGAGCAGGCCCCCCCCCCCCCCCCTACTGGATCCCCTGTGTTCTGCCCTGCTGACCCCCTGTACACAGCTTATGTCACGTTTGACCCAGAATTGAGCATCTGTGCAAAAGGGCAAGCACAAGGTTCACATTAAGGAGGTACATTTTGATATTCTATTGTTTAATGCTACTTCTAAGAATAATTGTTATACCTACAGCTCGCTGATCATATCAATGTTCCGTGAGCTTTAGATATGAAAATTATTTCAGGGGTTCCCTGAGATCTCGACTTTTGGCAGGGGTTTCTCAAAGGTAAAAAGATTGAGAAACACTGCTGTAAAGCATTGCTCAAACTGTTGGTGCTGTATAAATTATGTGTTCTAATAATAATCAATTCTCTGTTCACAGTATGATCATGCATTTGAAGAGGATATAATTGTGAATATAGTTGACTTCACATACAGTGCACCTGATGGTAAGTGTAGTATCTCGATCATTAAATCTCCCAATCCTATTTTCCCCAGTCATCTTCCAGGACAGTGTATGAGAGATAGAGGCTCATCTCCAGGTCGAAGGTTGAAAGGCATGCTATTTTGCATGCTTCCCCACAATGTACAAATGTGAACATAGACTTAGTCCGCTTCCACTGAGGCCAGGGCGGCATGCCTCTTCCTCCAGGGGGTGCACCATCACAATGCATTTCTGTACAGCGCTGCAGAGCACCACCCTTTCCTCCTCGCAGTGCTCATGCCAGTCACCAGTTCTCAGCACTGTCAAACGAGGGTGGCAGGAACGTCACTAGACCTGTGTAAGTTCCAACACTGAGCTTACTAAGAGATCTGGCAGTAGAGCGCAGGGAAGGTAAGCATCTGCACCAGAGATGATGGGCCTTGAATGAGCAAGGTGGAAAGGCTCATTTTAGGTAACATTCTTTGGACTAATTTGTTTATTCTTATATTAAATGATGTTACACTGTTTACTTGATCAATATGGTATTACAGGTAATAACACATTATCATACTACTTTTTCTCTTAATGTCAGGACCTTTGCCATGGGATTTTGAACCAAAGACAACTAGAGAAAGAAAACACGAAAAAGAAAAAACACCGGAAAGGGTAATTCTTATTCCTTTTAATGGTAAATCTAGAATAAAAGGTCAGCCGTTCACAACTAAAAGGAAAACTGTTTTTGCTAAACTTTAATTTACACTAATATACAATCTACTTAAGTGTAATTTTATCTAAATATTAAAATGGCCTTTCTATTGCAATCTGCATAAAACTGTGATTTTCTATAACTGGCACGTAAAAAAAAATTATGGAAATACACGGTTTATGAACAAAGTAATCCCAGATTTCTAATTTCCTGATTGTATAACTGGTGCGCTACTTTTTCCAGAGGTTCTCTAGCACTGTTGAGTTTTTTTTTTATTTATTTATTTTTGCCAACTGTCCTTCTCTCACTTTTTTTTTTTTTCTAGCATGTGCTCCGCTTTCAGGACTTGCATACTCCTGGTTGGTGATGTCACAAGGGGCGTGGCCCCCCACAGTACACAGCACAGCCCCCACACTCTGCATAATACAAAGCCCCCCACAGTACACAGCACAGCCCCCCACCCTCTGCACAATACAAAGCCCTCCACAATACAAAACCCCTACAATACACAGACCCCCAGTCTCCTGGGACAGCACTGCCAGCGTACTCTAAAGTTAAGAATAAATCACTGCCAGCCCTTTCTCATACACAGCTCCTCCTGTGTCACTCTCATTGTAAATCAAAGTCTCTAAATTTACCTCATAGCTTCGTTCTTGCATGGACTCGGCGGTCACATGACTGATCTCCTTTGAAGATTCATGGATGGACATGTGACCGCTCTCCTCCTCCCAATCTAAAGCAACACTCGGAGGAGCAGGAGGAGGAGAGCGGCCAACAAGAACAAAGCTATTGAGGTTAGAAGCTTCAGCTTACAATGAGTGACACGGGAGAAGGGGCTGGCAATTATTTTTTCCTAATGATAGACTTTGCTGGCAGTGCTGTCCAAGGGCCAGGAGAGGCAGGGCGGCTGGCTTGACCACCCCCCAATGTGTGGCACCCAAATATCGGTGTATACACTGTGTTAAAAGCCTATAAATATATGAGGGTAAACGTCCCTCCTTGCCATTAACGTCCCGTTTTTGTTCCTTAACTAAAACAGATTCTATTTTGGTCAGTTGACGTGCTGTACTTTTAGTTTAGTTTTCATCACTGTAAAGAAGCATCTGAAGAAAATATGACGAAAATTTTTTCGTTGACGAAATTAACACTGTTTACAACCATTTTTTTTTTTTTAAATTGTGTTTAAAAATAAATATGTTTTTACATCATCTCTGTTCAGTTAGCAGAGAGCTTATTAAGGGACCCGTAAAGCTGAATTGGGCAGTAATGAAGTGATCTTTTTGGCTGTGTGGCAAATGTGTAAAAAAATACAAGTAGACAAAATTTGATTTATATTCTCCACTCATGTAATTGCAAGAACAGATCACACATCTGAAAAATTTGCTTCAGTGTAGCAAGCACATGTTTGAGAAGAGAAGGCATTAATGATCCCTCTAGAATTTTGCTATCCACAATTGCCTTTCTGGAATTACATAGAAAGGGGGCTGGACAGGGCTGCTAAATATATGCAGGTTTAAAGTGCATCTATATTCACATTATGCGCTGTAAGCTTTCACCAGTCTTTGTACAGATACCTGGTTTCCTCCATTATTTTCTAGATTGCCCAGAGAGCTCATAAAACTGGTGTGATCTAATATGCAAATATCAACAACTTGGTTAAAGTTCCTCCCCCCCCTCCCTTTTATGGCTATTTTTATCAATGTGATGGACAACCTCATTGATTGAGAGAGTGAGCCAAGGGAAATGGCAGGCCAAGGAGATAATTTAGCAAGCCAATAATTGCATATCTCTGCCAGAACTCTGCAAAAGATAATGGAGAAATGTATGAGCACCCCTGGATGCCATTACAAACATTGTGGTGCAAGCTTGTACTGCATAAGTTGGGCATTTTTAAAGTGATTGTAGAGGGAATTTTTTTTCTTTAAAATAACAAGCATGGTAAACTTGCCTTCTCTGTGGTCCTGGCTGCTCTCCCTTTCTGAGTGCCTCCATAGCAAGGGCTTGTCATGGGGGCACTTGTGTGGACTCTCTGTGTTTTTTGACACCCAGAATGCAGCTCAGCCCCACCCACTGCTCTCTTCTCACAGGCTGTGGTTGACAGCAGCAGGAGCCAATGGCTCCTGCTGCTGCCTTCATGCTAGGTCCAGATTGGTAAGTGTAGGGGGTAGGGCAGCTGCACACGGAAGGTTTTTTTTTTTTTTTTTTTTTTTACCTTAAAACAGAGAAAGCATTACAGTAAAAACCTTCTGCCTTTAAAACAAATTTAAGCTTGGTGTTTTGATTAAAAAATAAGCAGTCAGTGGAAATCACCCTTATTTTTGTTCTGTTAAGTTTTGCTTACTATTTTTGAGTTTATAACACACTTCTATTTATTTTAAGGAGCAAAATCGTACCTTCATTCAATCTGTGATAGGTAAGTTTTTTTCGGTTGTTATAATATGAAAAAATCAATGTTAAACAATCAGTCTAAAAACACAAGGTAGCTTAGACAAAATTGAGTTTTTACATTTTCAGAGGCCTATGTAATTAAGTTATGGTCAACATTCGAACTTTTGGGTATTGGAAAGAAGTAAATTCTATGGAATGATCTTAGCAGAGGAAAGCTGAATTTCTTTGCTTTTTTTATGGTAATCTGACAAAGTCAGCTTTTGTATAGTAAAAAAAGTTTTGGATCAAAGTCTTCTTAAAGTGGACCTGTATTTGCATATTGACACCATAATATGTTGACCATCCTGCTGGGGTGGATAAAAAAAATATTGGAGAGGTTGAAATAATTACCTGTTCTTTAGAAAATGCCACCCATGCATTCTTCAATACTGGATACATAGATTAAGGCCTTGGCTTTTAATCACATGATCTGAGCTGAATGGGAGAATCGGCCATTCTGAACAATTAAAATGACCTTCTGCAGAGACCACATGACTAAGAGCCTAGGCTTTTGCACATGTGTCTAGCACGGAATGGAACCTGGGTGCATTTTCTTCAGGGAAGCAAAGTATTTTAGCCCATCTGTTTTTCTTTTTTTTTTTTTCCTCCATCGCAGCAAGAAGGCTAATATAAAGCTAACATTTGAGTTAGAGACTTTATCACTAAGGGGAAAACAGACGCATGTATGAAGCATCTTTAACTACAGGTAGCTGGCATTGCTAATTTTTTTTTTTTTTTTTTTTTTTTTTTTTTTTTCAAATTCTTTATTTTTACAAGAAACGTAGTTTCTATGACAGACAATAGATGGTGATACATGTGCCATTATGCAAAATACAATAGTATGTTTTCAAGTAAGTGACATTGCAATACAAAAAGTAAAGAACAGAGTCATAATCCATGTGGATTTATCAAGCTATCTATGAAGTGACAACCAGCGGAGAGTTGATAAAGTCTCCCTTTCTGTAGACCAAGGTAGGTGTAGGTCATGTCATGGAAGGAAAAAAACTGCCCACATTTTATATACAATAGAACAGGGATCCTCAAACTACGGCCCTCCAGCTGTTGCAGAACTACACATCCCATGAGGCATTGTAAAACTCTGACATGACTAGGCATGATGGGAATTGTAGTTCCTGAACACCCCGCAGTTTGAAGACCCCTGCAATAGAAGAAGGGGGAGAAGACGTAGAGAGTAAAGGAGAGATAAACAAAAGAGACCTTGGGATTGTACGGGTGAGGGGGAGAGTGGAAGTAAATTACCTAAGGGGTAAGGAGGGAGGGGGGGGGGGGGTTTGGAAGGGATAATATGATTGGTAATACAGGTACCCAGGAGTAATAAAAAAATATACTTTATTAGAAACATGCAAAAGAAATATTTAAAACAGTGAACAGTTCATACAAAATATCTAGACCATATACATGAGTGTTTTAATCAAGGAAAACATGCATATACGTGGTACTTGAGAACCCAACATGTTTCGGATAAAAAATGCAATTCCTTCTTCAGGGGTTTCCTGTAAGGATAGTGTATGATCTGGGGGGTACATAGGTAGAATATACCAATCATTAGTATGCATATACAGTATACATTATACATATAGCTATAAATGGTAGGTCATAGGAGCTTATAAGGGCAAACAATCATGATAAGAACTTGGGAAAACGAGAAGTATATGTATATTTATATATATCATAAGGAAGAGAAAGGACTTACTCGTTCACAGAAATGTGTGCATATCCCAGGCCGGACTGTAACTTGGTAGCTTAACAGATGGTGCTCCAAATCCTAGTCACCACAGCATCAGTTACGCATTGTGCTTAGATATATATAGCCACACATAGGCTTATATAGTGAAAGCCAAGGGCCAAAGGTTGGATGAAATTTCTGTAGTCATAATACTGGGGGATCTTAGAGCCTCCCGGATGCGTCAAACATGGGAATTCACCAGCGTCCACAAGGAACAGCAAGGAGAGGAAGGGGGGAATGTACAGCCCTAAATAAATATAATATGATATAAGTATCAGAAGGTAAATTGATGGACAGAGTACATCAACACATACAATAGTCAATGTGCGAATGAGTATATATGCGTCTACATGCGTCTATGAGTATATGAGCGTCTACCTGGGCCCACCTATCGTGCCAGAATTAAATCGTGGAGAAGAAATATAACCAACAGATATATATAAAATGGTATAGTAAGTGAGGTATGGGGAGGTAGCAGTGAGTTAATCTGTATGGGGTTTGCTCTATGATATGTACAATCCATTTAAACAAGTGTGTTTGCACAGTGGATCAATGGCTTTTACCCCAGTATATATATATATATATATATATATATATATATATATATATATGTGTGTGTGTGTATATGTATATATATATATATATATATATATATATATATATATATATTTATATTAGAGGTCGACCGATATGGGTTTTTCTCTGGCCGATGCCGATATTTAGAAATCGCGGTGGCCGGTGGCCGATATGTGATGCCGATTTTTTTTTTGGGCCGATATATTTGGCTGTTTTTTTTTTTCCTTTCTTTTTTCCCTTCATCTCATATAATCTAACAGTTAGACCCCTTTCACACTGGGGCGTTTTTCCGGCGCTTTTGGGCTAAAAATAGCGCCTGTAAAACGGCTCCCCTGCAGTCTCAGTTTGATATCCCGAGTGCTTTCACACTGAGGCGATGCGCTGGCAGGATGTAAAAAAAAGTCTTGCAAACGGCATCTTTGGAGCGGTGTATACCGCTGCTCCACCACTCCTGCCCATTGAAATGAATGCGCACCGCTGCCGAAGCGCCTGCAAAGCGTTTTGGCAGCGGCGCTTCAGGGGCGCATTTAACCCCTTCCTCGGCCGCTAGCTGGGTTATAAGCGCCCCGCTAGCAGCCGAATAGCGCCTCTAAAATGACGGTAAAGCACCGCTAAAACTAGCAGCGTTTTACCATCAACTCATGCCTGCTCCAGTGTGAAAGCAGCCTTAAGTAATACAGAAATTTTTTTTCATTTAAACATTAAACAAAACAAACCTTCAATCAGTTCACTTGTATGTATAATTTAGAAAAAAAAACAAAAAAAAAAAAAAAAAATCTTAACCACTTAACAACCGGCCCATAGCCAAATGACGGCTACAGGGCGGTTGTTTAACTCTGGGAGGACGTCCAGGGACGTCCTCCCAGAATTCTGCTCTCGCGCGCCCCCTAGGGCGCGCACTCGAGAGCATCCGTGATCGCCGGGTCCACAGGACCCGGCGCATCACAGATCCCGGTAAATGGCCGCTGATCGCGGCCGTTTACCATGTGATCGCTCCGTCAAATGACGGAGCGATCACATGTAAACAAACCGGCGTCATCTGATGACGCCGGTTCCTCTCCTCCCCCTCTCCTCTCCTCCTGTGTACCGATCGGTACACAGTGACCGAAGAGGCGGATGGATGGATGGCTGCAGCGTTGTGGGCTGCATCTGTAGTGCCCACAGCACTGCACAGAGACATCCAGCCATCCATCCATCCATGCTCAGCCATCCCTACTACTCTGCATGCCCTGCAATGCTGTGCAATACTCTGCAATTCCCTCTGCAATACCCCGCAATACTCTGCCATACACTGCAATACCCCGCAATACTCTGCCATACCCTGCCATACCCCGCAATACCCTGCCATACCCCGCAATACCCTGCCATACCCCGCAATACTCTGCCATACCCCGCAATACTCTGCCATACCCCGCAATACCCCAAAATACTCTGGAATACCCCGCAATACTCTGCCATACCCTGGAATACCCTGCAATACTCTGCCATACCCTGGAATACCCCGCAATACTCTGCCATACCCCGCAATACTCTGCCATACCCTGGAATACCCCACAATACTCTGCCATACCCTGGAATACCCCACAATACTCTGCCATACCCTGCAATACCCCGCAATACTCTGCCATACCCTGCAATACCCCGAAATACTCTGCCATACCCCGCAATACTTTGCCATACCCTGCGATACTCTGCCATACCCTGGAATACCCCGCAATACTCTGCCATACCCCGCAATACTCTGCCATACCCTGCAATACCCCGCAATACTCTGCCATACCCTGGAATACCCCGCAATACTCTGCCATACCCTGAAATATCCCGCAATACCCAGCCATACTCTGCAATACTCAGTGATACCCAGCCATACTCTGCCATACCCAGCCATGCTCTGCAATACCCCACAAAAATCTGCAATACTCTGCCATAACCCGCCATACTCTGCCATAACCCGCCATACTCTGCCATACCCAGCCATACTCTGCCATACCCAGCCATACTCTGCCATACCCAGCCATACTCTGCCATACCCAGCCATACTCTGCCATACCCAGCCATACTCTGCCATACCCAGCCATACTCTGCCATACCCAGCCATACTCTGCCATACCCAGCCATACTCTGCCATACCCAGCCATACTCTGCCATACCCAGCCATACTCTGCCATACCCAGCCATACTCTGCCATACCCAGCCATACTCTGCCATACCCAGCCATACTCTGCCATACCCAGCCATACTCTGCCATACCCAGCCATACTCTGCCATACCCAGCCATACTCTGCCATACCCAGCCATACTCTGCCATACCCAGCCATACTCTGCCATACCCAGCCATACTCTGCCATACCCAGCCATACTCTGCCATACCCAGCCATACTCTGCAATACTCGGTGATACCCAGCCATACTCTGCAATACCCAGCCATACTCTGCAATACTCGGTGATACCCGGCCATACTCTGCAATACCCAGCCATGCTCAGCCGTACCCAGCCTCTGTATGTGGCCAGGCTGTGGAAGTCTCACACATGTGGTATCGCCGTACTCGGGAGGAGTAGGAGAATCTATTTTGGGGTGTCATTTTTGATATGTACATGCTATGTGTTAGAAATATTGTATAAATGGACAACTTTGTGTTAAAAAAAAAAAAAGCGTTTTAACCACTTCCCGCCTTCCGTCATACGACGTCCTTGACTTTGTGCGGGGATATCTGAATGATGGGTGCAGCTACAGGCATCATTCAGATATCATCTTTTTCAGCCGGTGATTCCCTACACCATAAGAATGATCGTAGCGGCTGTTACACTGCTTGATCGTTCTTACGGGAGGCGAGAGGGGACGCCCCCCCCTCCCGCCGCCCTCCGGTGCTTCTACCGACTCACCGCTATGATCGAAGCCAGGATCTTTTTTTTTTTTTTTTATTTCAGGAACAGCCTAGAGGTGAGATGTGGGGTCTTATTGACCCCATATCTCACTGTAAAGAGGACCTGTCATGCCATATTCCTATTACAAGGGATGTTTACATTCCTTGTAATAGGAATAAAAGTGATCAAAAAATTTTTTTTTTTGGAAAAAAGTGTCAAACTAAAATAAATAAAGTAAAATGAACAATAAAAAAAAATAAAAATTTTTTAAAGCGCCCCTGTCCGTGTGCTCGCATGCAGAAGCGAACGCATACGTAAGTCCCGCCCACATATGAAAACGGTGTTCAAACCACACATGTGAGGTATCGCTGCGATCGGTAGAGCGAGAGCAATAATTTTGGCCCTAGACGTCCTCTGTAACTCAAAATTTGTAACCAGTAAAAAATTTTAAAGCGTCGCCTATGAGGATTTTTAAGTGGTGAAGTTTGGCGCCATTCCACAAGCATGTGCAATTTTGAAAGGTGACATGTTAGGTATCTATTAACTCGGCGTAACTTCATCTTTCATATTATGCAAAAACATTGGGCTAACCTTACTGTTTTGTTTTTTTTTAAAGCAAAAAACATTTTTTTTTCCAAAAAAAACGCGTTCCAAAAATTGCTGCGCAAATATCGTGCGAGATAAAAAGTTGCAATGACCGCTGTTGTATTCTCTAGGGTCTTTGCTAAAAAAACATATATAATGTTTTGGGGTTCTAAGTAATTTTCTAGCTAATAAATGATGATTTTTACATGTAGGAGAGAAATGTCAGAATTGGCCTGGGTGCTCCAGAACGCCTGAAGGTGCTCCCCTGCATGTTGGGCCTCTGTATGTGGCCACGCTGTGTAAAAGTCTCACACATGTGGTATCGCCATACTCGGGAGTAATAGCAGAATGTGTTTTGGGGTGTAATTTGTGGTATGCATATGCTGTGTGTGAGAAATAACCTGCTAATATGACAATTTTGTGAAAAAAAAAAAAAAGAAAAAAAAAAAACTTGATTTTGCAAAGAATTGTGGGAAAAAATGACAACTTCAAAAAACTCATCATGCATCTTTCTAAATACCTTGAAATGTCTTCTTTCCAAAAAGGGGTCATTTGGGGGGTATTTGTACTTTTCTGGCATATTAGGGTCTCAAGAAATGAGATAGGCCGTCAGTACTTCAGGTGTGATCAATTTTCAGATATTCACACCATAGCTTGTGGACGCTATAACTTTCACAAAGACCAAATAATATACACTAATTTGGGTTATTTTTACCAAAGATATGTAGCGGTATAAATTTTGGCCAAAATATATGAAGAAAAATTACTAATTTTCAAAATTTTATAACAGAAACGAAGAAAAATTTATTTTTTTACAGATTTTTCGGTCTTTTTTCTTTTATAGCGCAAAAAATAAAGAACCCAGGGGTGATTAAATACCACCAAAAGAAAGCTCTATTTGTGTGAAAAAAAGGACAAAAAATTCATATAGATACAGTGTTGCATGACTGAGTAATTGTCATTCAAAATGTGAGAGCACCAAAAGCTGAAAATTGGTCTGGTTATTAAGGGGGTTTAAGTGCCCAGTGGTTAAATAATAAATACACAAAAACAGGTAATCAAAACTTTTGGACGAAAAAAAATGGGCTAACTTTACTGCTTAGGTTTTTTTTTTAATTCATTACTGTATTTTTTTTTTTTAAATTGCGTTTTAAAGACCGCTTCGCAAATACCGTGTGACATTAAATATTGCAACAATCACCATTTTGTTCCCTAGGGTCTCTGCTAAAAAAATATATATAATGTTTGGGGGTTCTAAGTGATTTTCTAGCAGAAAATACAGGATTTTTACTTGTAAGCAACAAGTGTCAGAAAAGATTTAGTCTTTAAATGGTTAAACTGAGAGCTTCTACACACGAGTTCAGTCTATTGATAAAAGAACCTGAAAGAGATACAATGTATCTTCTTATCAGACTTGGCAGGCTGCCCAGAGGAGGAGAGAATCCTCTCCACAGATAACTTACAGAAACTTGCATTAACTT
The DNA here is from genome assembly GCF_042186555.1 of Aquarana catesbeiana. Classification (NCBI taxonomy): domain Eukaryota; kingdom Metazoa; phylum Chordata; class Amphibia; order Anura; family Ranidae; genus Aquarana; species Aquarana catesbeiana. Next base: position 352,227,524 of record NC_133325.1, on the reverse strand, counting down.
CTATTACAGAAGTCATTTGCAAGTCACAGCTGATGTTATAATCGGCCTTTTTTATCAGCACAATCGGCCGATGCCGATTAAGTAAAAAACGCCAAATATCGGCCGGCCGATATATCGGTCGACCTCTAATATATATATATATATATATACTTATATACTGGGGTAAAAGCCATTGATCCACTGTGCAAACACACTTGTTTAAATGGATTGTACATATCATAGAGCAAACCCCATACAGATTAACTCACTGCTACCTCCCCATACCTCACTTACTATACCATTTTATATATATCTGTTGGTTATATTTCTTCTCCACGATTTAATTCTGGCACGATAGGTGGGCCCAGGTAGACGCTCATATACTCATAGACGCATGTAGACGCATATATACTCATTCGCACATTGACTATTGTATGTGTTGATGTACTCTGTCCATCAATTTACCTTCTGATACTTATATCATATTATATTTATTTAGGGCTGTACATTCCCCCCTTCCTCTCCTTGCTGTTCCTTGTGGACGCTGGTGAATTTCCGTGTTTGACGCATCCGGGAGGCTCTAAGATCCCCCAGTATTATGACTACAGAAATTTCATCCAACCTTTGGCCCTTGGCTTTCACTATATAAGCCTATGTGTGGCTATATATATCTAAGCACAATGCGTAACTGATGCTGTGGTGACTAGGATTTGGAGCACCATCTGTTAAGCTACCAAGTTACAGTCCGGCCTGGGATATGCACACATTTCTGTGAACGAGTAAGTCCTTTCTCTTCCTTATGATATATATAAATATACATATACTTCTCGTTTTCCCAAGTTCTTATCATGATTGTTTGCCCTTATAAGCTCCTATGACCTACCATTTATAGCTATATGTATAATGTATACTGTATATGCGTACTAATGATTGGTATATTCTACCTATGTACCCCCCCAGATCATACACTATCCTTACAGGAAACCCCTGAAGAAGGAATTGCATTTTTTATCCGAAACATGTTGGGTTCTCAAGTACCACGTATATGCATGTTTTCCTTGATTAAAACACTCATGTATATGGTATAGATATTTTGTATGAACTGTTCACTGTTTTAAATATTTCTAATAAAGTATATTTTTTTATTACTCCTGGGTAACCTGTATTACCAATCATATTATCCCTTCCAACCCCCCCCTCTTCCCTCCTTACTCCTTAGGTAATTTACTTCCACTCTCCCCCTCACCTGTACAATCCCAAGGTCTCTTTTGTTTATCTCTCCAAAAATTATTGTCGGGATGTGGTGAAGGGGGTATCCACTTACCTGTATACCTCATGTTTGGCAGTGTATCAATTTTTTAAAAATTAAACTAGAGAGCAAAGAAGGGAAGCATTTGGAATTTTTATAAAGACTTGAGAGGGCCACTTTAAGGGCCACTCTAATTCCCTTTTAGCAATACTGTGGGGTAGATTGACTGATTAAAACTGGTGCACACAGAATCTGGTGCAACTGTGCATAGTAACCAATCAGCTTCTAGGTTTTTATTGTCAAAACTTAACTAGGTGAAGTTAGAAGCTGGTTACTATGCGCAACTACAACAGATTTCATGTGCACCAGTTTTTGGAATAAAAAGGAATGCACTCTGATGCAAATTTTAATCATATTAAATAGGGTATATATTATTCATTAAAATTAACAAATTACTTTAATTTTTCCTTTAAATTTTAGACAGCTCCAGTGAAAGCTTAGAAGATCTTAATACTGCTCGCTTTTTGCCAAAGGAGGTGAATTTATTTATTTTATTTTTTTATTTTTGTCCCTTTTTTTTAATCAGCTTTCATTATAGCTCCATTCTGTTTTTCATGTTTTCAAATATCAAGGAAGTCTGTCATTCGATAACCTTGAAGACTGCCACTGCTGAACTTTTAAATTGCTTGCTGCCTTGCATATGCCAACTAACTGGCTTTAATAGGTTTTAACAATTGACTTATGATCATTCTGGTGATACTACTTACTGTACTGGAAAATGTATTTACCAAATTTGTACTGTATATGAATCACAAAACTTTGGCAATGACATACAGTGCACCAAATTGTCCAAAAAACTGAACTGAATGCAACTGATTTGATGTAATTTATTAAAATATTTAACAGCTACAATTTTTGATGTTTTATGGCCTATTGGATTGCTTGAACCCATGTTAGAAGTCCTGTCAGAGTACTGATTTGTTTAGAATGAAAGTTGATTGCAAAGCGTGTGTGAACATGCCAGCGGTGTACATTTTCCTTGTGGGGTATGTGATGTGTATTCCGTGAAAGCACCCTTTTGGGTAGTGTTGATAATCTGAAAATGTTTGATCCCTTAACGCATTTTAGAATGTATGAACTTCATGCCTCTCTTCTGAAAAATTTGTGGTTATCTTTAGAATGAGTATATTTGCAAGGAAGCTACAGGACTGATTTTGCATGATTTCTCCTAACACTTGTTTTCCTTTTTTGTAGACATCAGATGACATTTTCAGTAGGACATTTATAATTGGTAAGGTGTTTTAATTATTTTTTTCTTCTACATGAATACTACTGTTTGTATATATAATATACCTAATTTAATAAAATTGCACATAAAATACCAGTTGAAATCTTTCCCTGTAATAATTTACAGAAGATTACTGTTGGCTAGCCTTCTTTCAAACCATAGAGAGGTTCAACTACTAACAGATTTTAGAGAGCAGTCAATCATATTAGGCTGGCCATTCTTGTCTCATAGTGCTACTCTTATATTTTCCATTGTGTTTATCTGTTCTTCCCTGTTACATTCTGTATTTCTGCTTAACCACTTCTGGACTGCCCGCCGTCGATATACGTTGGTCCTTTTGACGTTTAAATACCGTTGTTGTAGCAGCAGATAGCTGCCATAACCCTGGCGGTCCGCTTTAAGATAAAAGCGGTCTCCGTGGCGGAGTTGCAGCGAGATTACTTTTATCGGCGGCGGGAGAGGTGCCCACCCCCTTTCCGCTGCGTCCTGGTCCTCTCCACCGCTTACCCGATCCGTCGGTAGTGGCAGAAACGATCCGATCCTTTCCCCTGCTCGCCACAGTCGAGTGAGAGAATGATGGCCCCCACTCGACTCTAAGCCATTGGATGACACGTCACTTCCGCCCAATAGCCTTAAAGGGCCAATTTTTTTTTTTTTTTTTTATTGCTTTGAAGTGTAAATGTGAGATCTGAGGTTTTTTTGACCCCAGATCTCACATTAACCACTTCCCTACCCAGCCATAGACATATGACGTCCTGGGATGGGATCTCCCATCCTGGGTGGACGTCATATGACGTCCTGGGATTCCCGGCCGTCTAGGGGGCGCGCGCACGTTGCTCGGGACCCGGTGCGTGTGCCCTGCGGCCGCGATGTCCGCCAGGCACACGCGATTGCCCGTTAACCGGGCCGGACCGTGGATCTGTGTGTGTAAACACACAGATCCACAGCCTGTCAGGTGAGAGGAGACCGATCTGTGTTCCCAGAACGGAGGAACACTGATCGGTCTCCTCCCCTTGTGCGTCCCCTCCCCCTACAGTTAGAAGCATTCCCTAGGAAACATATTAACCCCTCCCCGCCCCCTAGTGGTTAACCCCTTCACTGCCTGTCACATTTACACAGTAATCAATGCAATTTTATAGCATTGATCGCTGTATAAATGTGAATGGTCCCAAAAATGTGTCAAAAGTGTCCGATGTGTCCGCCATAATGTCGCAGTCACGAAAAAAAATCGCGATCGCCGCTAAAAAAATAAATTTTTTTTTTTTAAAAAATGCCATAAATCTATCCCGTATTTTGTAGACGCTATAACTTTTGCGCAAACCAATCAATATACGCTTATTGCGATTTTTTTTTTTTTTTTTTTTTTTTTTTTTTTTTTACCAAAAATATGTAGAAGAATACATATCGGCCGAAACTGAGGAAAAAATTTGTTTTTTTTTTTTTTTTTTTAAATTGGGATATTTATTATAGCAAAAAGTAAAAAATATTGTGTTTTTTTTTCAAAATTGTCGCTCTTCTTTTGTTTATAGCGCAAAAAAATAAAAACCGCAGAGGCGATCAAATACCACCAAAAGAAAGCTCTATTTGTGGGGAAAAAAGGACTTCAATTTTTTTGGGGTACAACGTTGCACGACCGCGCAATTGTCGTTTAAAGTGCGACAGCGCTGAAAACTAAAAATTGGCCTGGGAAGGAAGGGGGTGAAAATGCCCTGTGTTGAACCGGTTAAAGAAGTCCTGTCATGCTCTTTTTCTATTACAAGGGATGTTTACATTCCTTGTAATAGGAATAAAAGTGATCCAATTTTATTTTTTTTTTTATGTATTTAAAGGACAGAAAAATATGAAGTAAAATAAATAAGAACTTTTTTTTTTTTTAAAGTGACCCGTCCCTCCAAGCTCGCACACAGAAGTGAACGCATACATAAGTTATGCCCACATATAAAAACGGTGTTCAAACCACACATGTGAGGTATCGCCGCGTGTATTTTTTCCCAAAAAATTGTGTTTGTAAGACCGCTGCGCAAATTCGCTGTGTAATAAAGTATTGCAACGACCACCATTTTATTGTCTAGGGTGTCTGAAAAAAATATATAATGTTTGGGGGTTCTAAGTAATTTTCTAGCAAAAAAAAAAAAATGATCTTAATTTGTAAACAGGTGTCAAAAATAAGTCTGGCCTTAAAGATGAGTTGCTGTCTAATTTTCTGTTATCTTGCACGGTGTTTCTCATATTGCATATCGCTGTAACAACCTGTTGTAATTAAGTGACATTAATTTTTCAGTAATCCTCTATTCAAGCCAGTACTTGTCTATAGGAATTCCAAGCTAATAGCAGTTTGCTACACATTAATCTGTGTCTGTGGCACAATTAACCTTGCTATGTTCAGCATTGTCCGAACCAAAGGGGTATACCTGATGGGTCAGAATCCAAGCCTAAGTTTTTTTTTTTTTTTTTTTTTTTTTTTTTTAAGGCACTACAGCTTCCATTTCTGGAATACATTGTACAGGAGCCAGCACCTCAGCATTGGTGGAGTTACAAAACAATATTAGAACATAAGTAGCAGCACATTAATGGGTGGTCTCTCAGTTATTCCATAGCATTGAATGACACATATGGGGAGTCTGATAAGGCTGCACACCCCGAGACAAGTATTTTAAAAAATTGGAGAATTCCCCGTGGGGTTTTTTAGCAGCAAATGTAAATCAGAAAAAAGTTTTTGCATACAAAATATCAATTTTATTATCAAAGGACATTGGACATAAATAATACAAAAGTTAAAACATGAGCTCCGGTGTACACAATACGAGACAATTTGGATTGGATGGAAAATCAATCCTAGGTATCAAAACTAGGTATCTAAATGGCCTAGCTTTCACTGAGAGCTCAGTTTTCATTCTTAGGGTGATATTCTTAGTAAAATTTTATATATATAATACTTTTTTGTTATAATAAAAGTATTTTGGAGGGCCTGATTTTAGACAGAAGACTTTTAAAAAAAAAATGTTATATGCTCCTAGCAGAAGATGCGGTGAAGGTCACGTTTAACATCTTATTCTTATTTCAACAGTTACACCATTAGTGTACATTTTTAAGGTTAAAGGGTCACTAAATGCAAAACTTTTTTTCTTTATCATACATCACGGGACACAGAGCAACCATAACAATCACTATATAGGTTATACGCCACCCACTGGTGTATGGACATGGGCAGATAGTCAAACAGGAAGTCAACCCCTATATAACTCTTCCTACACAGGAAGGACCTCAGTTTTTTTTCGCCAGTGTCTGTAAGATGGAATGGTCACTAATGTGATACATGTGCTCTTGGAGCATACTTGGAGGTCTGGATGGTTCTATTTAGGATCATGGACTTCATTTGGATCCATTCGAAAAAGCTATCAGCCAAAATGGATGGTACCCGAGCCTCATCGGAAGGAGAGAAGATTCCTCAAGGTTTTGCCTGTAATGCAGCCTTATGGCGCTGGACCCTGCGTAATGGAACCCTGTGCAGTGTTTGTTCTGACCAAGCTGCTTTTCTGCAGGGTGCTATACAGGTCCAGGGGAGTGGACCCCACAGTAAGGGGGGACCCAGTCCCTGAAAGTCTTTTATGACAGCTTGCCGTGATGGGTGAAGATTATACACCTGTTACGTTCAGAGTCCTGCAGCAGGATTGGTAAGTCTGCATTTTTGCAGGTTTTTTTTTTTTTTTTTAAGAAAGAGAGATCTGACTGTCTGTTCTCCCAGTGCCATGAGGTCGACAGCTTCAGCAGGGCCTCTTGAGATCTAACACCAGCCAATGGATACTAGTGAAGTCTGAGTACTTACTATGGGAGAACTGTGTGACCAGACAAGTCATGATTATATACTGCTTACTTACTGCTTAATCCTGGGGCCTGTACAACTGTAAGACGATGCACCCCTAGCAGTGCACTTTAAAGTATTGGGTCTCCAGAATACTGTGCATTTGGCACAAAAATAGTTTGGGGCCTAGTGCAGTTGAACAGGTGCATACTTGCAAACTAAAGAATAATGTGCATTTGGTCTGCAGGAGCTTACTGTTAGGCTGAAGCAGGAAGAGGCTGCATGGCATGCATATGTGCTAAACTGTAAAAACTAGTATGGGGCCAAGTGCAGTGGGGCAGGTACAGCATAGTATACATGCTTGCAAGCTTGTTGCCTAAACGCATGCTTGAATAAACACATGTTTTGCATAGATGTTACATACATACATACATGTGGCATAAGCACATGTTTGGAAGAACATGGGCATCGGTGCACTTAAAGGAGTTGTGTCTCCAGAATAGCATCCATTGGGTCTGCAGGAGCTTAGTTTAAGGCTCCCTTTTCACACTTGTGCGACTTGAAAGTCACGCATTTTGGCTGCACCTGTGATGCGATTTTATTTATTTATTTTTTTCTTCTTTCAGCGACGTGAAACAGTGCCTGTAATCTTAAGGTCTATGGACCTCAAGTCGTGCCAAGGTCGGACCAAAGTGATGCAGGGGCTGCTTTAAAGTTGCTGCGACTAGAAGATGCACGGATGGGAAGGGTACTCATTGGAAATCATGGGGTTCGACTTGTCCGGCGACCTTGCAGTCCCAAGTCGCAGGATGGGTCGCACAGGTGTGGAAGAGGCCTTAGGCTGTTGAAGCAACATAGCGGCTGCATTGGATGCCTATGTACTTGGCTAATCCTGACTATAACTAGTATGGGCCCAGGTGCAGTTGAGCAGGTGCAGCTTAGTTTACATGCCTGCTTACTTGTATAGAACACAAGCCTGCATAGGCACCTGTTTGCAGAGGGCCCCGCCCCATGGCCCCCACGCCCGATAAGCGGGTGGCGCCCATCTGCCCAGCATGCAGCCTCCCAAGGCTGGCTGCAACGGCACGTTTGCATGGACGCGTGTTGCGTAGCCGCAGGTTTTATAAGCATACGTTTGTATAGACGTGTGGGCATAAGTGTGTGTGCATGTTGCATAGATATACATGTTTGCGTGGATGCATAAACACATGGTGCATAGACATATGTTTGCAAAGATGCGTATTGCTTAATATATGCTGCATAAACACATGCTTGTTTATTCCGTAAATGCATGTCTCCATGGGCATGTATTGCGTAAGTGTGTGTTTGCATGGACACACGCTTTCGTGTTTTGCCTAAACACATATTTGCTTAAGCACATACCTACATGCTTCCATAAACGCATGCCTCCATAAATGCATATTGCTTAAACATGTGCTGGCATGTCTTCATTTGTACTGCATACGTATATGCTTAGTTTGAAGTGTATACACATGTGCTTAGTTGCATTAAACTGTATACATATGTGCTTATTTTCCTGGGACTACATACATATCTGTTTTTTTTGCCTGGGACTATATACATATGTGCTTATTTGCCTAGGACTATATACATATGTGTGTGTGTGTGTGTGTGTGTGTTTTTTTTTTTTTTTTTTCTTTGTCTAGGGATACATACATACCGTATGTGCTTATTGCCTTGAGCTGCATACATAGATGCATGAATGGCAAGAATACTTGTATACCTGCATGTTTTCATGCCTGGATACCTGCATACCCACGGGGTTGTATAGCAGTAGACCAACATTGTCTAGGTTTGCATCCTTGTGGAACTGCGTATTAGTTTGTCTAATACAGTCACTTTATTATATATCTGTTAGACTAGCTAAATGACTTAGAAGGGTGAGGCAGGTGCACTGCCCTCAGGTTCAGTGGTCTGGCAAAGTTCATGTCTCCTGTTGGACCAATGACATCCGGGTGATCTGAGCCACTGTGGCACCTGATCACGGATCAAGCCTGGTTAGTACTTGAATGGGAGACTGCCCAGGTTTCCCTCCTAATTGAGGCATCTGAGGTTGTTGTGTTTGAGAGTATCTCAGACCATAAGGTTTTAGAGCAGTCTCTGAGGTGGTTTGCTCCTTCCTTAGTCGGGTCAGTCTTGGCCTTGCGTTGGGTCTTGGAGCAAACATTATGGGCTCATTATTGTATAACAATTAGGTGGTAGCAGCTTGAAAACTGAATAGGGACATGAGGTCTATCTTAAGATATCAATCCGCTGGGCATCCTTCTGTTTCAGACAGGCTCGGTCTGTTCTGTAATCTTTGCAGGAGGTAGTTTGCGGGGCCCATAATCCTCAGGAAACGCACAGCTTCAGTTGCCGCATTGCTTCCAGCCTCATCTGTAATTGCAGTGGAAAGTCGTCTGTTTTCTTTTTTTGTGACCATCCTTCAGGCTGGCCACAGCTTCTGAGGTTCACAAAGCTCCTAGCTCCGGGGCTGGACTTGCTAAAGATGTAGGGGATGTCAATCTCAGTATACTTAAATAACCTTTACTCAGGAAGCAGTTGGTCCAGATTTTCCTTCGATACATTTTGCAGTAGGAAGCTGTATCTAGGTCGAAGCACATTCCTTATGTACAGTCCTACTCCAGGTCTTGGTAAAGGATCATTCTCTCTGTCTGGAACGTGAAGATTCAGGCATTGGATTGCCGAAGGGCTCTGTTCTCGGGTTGTTGCACAGCTAAAGATTGGTGGTTGATGGTTCGAAATCTAGAAAGGTTGAATTCTTCCTTTTAGGTATTGGAAGATAATAACCACTGATGCCAGTTTCTTGGTTTGATTTGAGGGTGGCTACAGTTCAGTGGACTTGGTCTCCACAGGAGAGTATACTGCCCACAAATATCTTGGAGCTTTTGGCCAGTACGCCTTGCTCTGGATTATGGTACAAACCAGTTGTAGGTTCTATCCGAAAAAGCCTCTGCAGGGGCATACATATCAACCACCAGGGCGGCACAAGGAGTCATACAGCTCAGGAAGGTGAACCACATTCTGTCTGGAACAGCACAAGTGCTGTCTCTATCGTCGGTGCATATTCCAGGTATAGAATAGTGGCGGGGACCAGTTCTCCCTTATTTGATGCTTTCCCTCTGTTTCGGGCTCCTGCCATCTTTTGCGAAGAGTCCGGAAGGGCCTAACACTGATAATAATGTTAGCCGAAGAAGGGCTTGGTACACTGACATAGCGAGTCTTGCGGGGGTCGCTCCTTGGACACTGCCAGTCCAGTGGGACCTAAGGGTCTTGAGTCCTGTATCTCAGCACTGTTGATCCCCTGGAAGCCAGCTTCGGGGAACTAAATAAATACTAAATTTGGAAATATTTTTTTGCCTGGGGTGAAGCCAGGAAGTGACACCCGCAGAAATATGTGAGTGGGAGATTTTCTTTTTCCTTCTCCAATCGGTAGGGGAAAGAAGATTGGCCTTAAAGTGGAGTTCTGCTTAAAAATAAATAAATAAAAGTCAGCAGCTACAAATACTGCAGCTGCTGACTTTTAATAATCAGACACTTACCTGTCCCAGGGTCTAGCGATGCGGAGGAACGAAGCCCCGTTCGTCTCCCACTCCGTTTGGCGGCGCCGGCATTGTAACTGTGGGCACCCGCCGTGGCTTCACAGCCAGGCACCCACTGCGCAAGCACGAGCCGCACAATCATCTGGGGCCTGTCACGTGTCCCAGATGATTGCCTAGAAGGTGGGGGGAGAGCTGATCTCTCTTCCTGCGCCAAGGGAAGTGATGTCAGGAGCCCAGGCGCTGAAGGAGGCAGATTACGAGGGACCCCATAGAAACAACATAGAAACGGGCATTAAAGAGGCGAGTTAAAGCGGGGGTCCACCTATCTATCGTTTTTTGTTTTTTGTTTTTTGTTTTTTTTTTTTTTTTTTGTTCATTCACAAACTTTTCTTCTCAGCATTACATACTCACATATTGTGTGTAATATGTCCGCCTGTGTCAGATTTCGTCGGAAAGAATAACTTATATTATTCACTGCAGGTGGTTTCCATCTTCATTGTGGGCATTTGAAGCCCACAAGCATTTATTTCCTGGATGTGGTGAATGCTGTGCTCCCAGCATTCACCGCTCGTTCCCGCACATGCTCAGTGGCATCCTGGGAAGCCTGAGACTAGCTCCCAGGAGTTTGGGAGAGGCTAGAAACACGCCTACTCCCACGGGAGGAGAACCAGGAAGTGCAAAGAAGAATAGAAAAATAAAAGGTAATTACGGCGATTTAAATTTTTTTAAATGGCATGTCAGCATCTAGGCAAGGAAGAGAATACATACAGATATTGTTCAAAATTTGGGTGGAACCCCGCTTTAAAAAAAACATTTTCTCCAAATGTTTTTTTTTTTTGTTTTTTTTGGGTGGAACTCCACTTTAACCACCTTTAAGAAAATATGAAGGGGGGTTTTGGGACTTTAAATGAGGCACAATTAAGTGCCTCCATCCCGATAATTGGTATATACAAAAAAGGGAGTTGGGACTTTAAATGAAGCGCTTGGGTAGTGGAGATAAAATAGTACCATATTTAAATTGCATTATGAAATGTTTATTGGTTATAATAAATAACAGACAATAAAAAGAGTATTCATTTCATATACAGTAAAAAATATAATCATTTCATATATGTATAGGAAGTATGCACATAGCATGAACATGCAGACACATGCCTGGTACCGATCGGTGCATCCACATGGTATATGTGTATTTACTGAATAAAGTAGTTGAAGAGAACAGATAGTATAAATGAATAGAATTCCTTATAGGATGTAGCTGGGACATCAAAAACAAAGCTCAACGCGTTTTGTGGGTATTTCCCCACTCATCAGGAGCTGATGTAACAAAAATTCCTAAAAGATACATATAAAAATAAAATGAACCATATTGTCCATATATGAGTGAAAAATATATATATAAATAGATGGACATTTAATGTATACAAATGGTTGAACCAAACGCACTCACCAACTCGGACAGCAAGTGCGGTGCGTGGCGATGGGCGTAGGGCGGGCCAGAAACATAACCTCTCCACGGGAGCCGAGGCGGCATGAATATAGATACAACTACAGGCAGGGTGAAGAAGGGCAAAATGGAGCAGAGTGTGTTCAAAAGCAGGAGTATGTTATGGTGGGAGCAGACGTATCTGGGAACAAAATATTATAGGTATATATATATATAATTTGCAGTAGTATTTTGCAAATAGCAGTAGTCAGATATGAATAGTGAACCCAGTGAACTCCAAAAGGGAAATAGTGTGAATAATAAATGAATAGATGAGTATTTAAGAGGTCTATATATTACAAGTGAGTGACAATGGAAATAAAAATGTAGAGTGGCCAAGAAGAGATAAGAAGTGGTGACAATTAGTGCAAAAAAAGGGGGTGACAAGAAGAGGTAAGATCACCAAAGAAAGGGACACCTGGACCCAGAAGAAGCAGCCGAATCAATAGAGAAAAGGGAGGAAAGAAAACTAATTGTCACCACTTCTTGGCTACTGCCCCATTTATAGTCCCGACGTACGTGTTTTACGTCACCGCGTTCAGAACGATCGGATTTTCCGACAACTTTGTGTGACTGTGTGTATGCAAGACAAGTTTGAGCCATGGATTTTGTTATCGGAATGTCCGATCAATGTTCGACCGTGTGTACAGGGCATTAGAGCTCATGCATACAGGACATTTTTTTTACAGCTGCTGTTAGGGGCGTTTGACGTTTTTTTTTAACTGCCTCTAAAAGCCCCTTACATATTGGCCTATGCATCCATGCACACTTAAACTGTCAGAGGCCTTTGAAGGCATAAGCGTTTAGGGGCAATAGAAAAATATGACAGCCTGTGCTTCCAGGAGCAGTAAAAACAAGCTTTTTTTTTTTTTTTTTTTTTTTTTTTTTTTTTTTTTTTTTTTTTTTTTTAGGCATTTTTACATTTATAGAGTGTTTTTAATGAAAAAATACACAATAATGCTAATGTAAAATGTAAAAACGTGGCTAAACTCGAAAAAAAATTGCATTTTTTTTTTTTTTTTTTGTTTTTTTTTTTTTTTTAGCGCTGCTGTAGCCCTGGCATTTTTAAAACGTCCTGTGTGCGTGAGCCCTAATGAATATGGGATTCAGTAGTCATATTTATTTATTTTTTTGTTAGGGGGAGGCTAAAGAAGATTTCCAGGCATGGTGTATTTTTACATAGTCCAGATTGGACCAATGTAACTATGTATATACCATACTCGGCCAGTGAAAAACCTATATGGAAAGTGTTCTCTGATTTGACAAGGGGAAGAGGCGGGAGAGTAAGATCACGCTCTCCACCTTGTCCAATCTGAGAGCGCTTTGCTTTCATTCAAAGTATTCTATGAATGGTGCCTGTGCTGAGCAGATGACCTCCTGCTTTCACAATGCATCAGACCACCCGTTCAGCACTGGACCTGGAAGCAAGTGGAGATCACTGGAGTAGTGGTGTCTACTACAATAGTTTCCAGGAGAATCTATACATATGTAAAACTATGTATAATATATCCAGGTATGTCATACACATAGCTACGTTGGTCCAAGCTGCCCCAGTGTAACTATGGGAAAATTGACCATGCCTGGCATTAATCGTTAAAGCACTCTACTGCCAGTGATCATGGGTCTACCTATAATGTGCAAACATACACAGCATGAAAGACTTGACCTGCCAAAGCGATTGCACTGCAGATTGGGGCTGGGGAAAAAATCGATTTAAATCTTGAATCGAGTTGAGAGGTCAAATCGATTCAAAATTTAAGCAAATCGATTTATTTATTTTCCACCAGGCAGGCAGGAGTTTTTAGGGGAGGCCGCGGTTTCGGCCTAGTACACGATGCCGGACGCCGCGGACTAGGCCAAAGCCGCGGCCTCGCCTAAAAACTCCTGCCCGCAGCTCCTCAGGACCGGCGCGGTGTCCAAAAAAAAACTCGATTTGAATCGTGAATTGAGTTGTTTTTTTAAAAAAATCGCAATTTTTTTTTTTTTTTTGAGAAAATCGCCCAGCTCTACTGCAGATATAAAAATTTCACACTGTCATCATTGTTGGACATGTTCAATGATGCAAAAAATACAAAATGTTTATACTGCTGTCAAGACCTTTTAATGCACAATGTAAGAAATGGAACCTGTTTATTTAGAAATAAATATTTTCTTTTATTCTCAGAAGAGGTATCTGAAAATAAAGACTCTGATCCAACTTGGCTTGAACATTACAAGGTGAATATAATTGTTTTGTATTCAAGCTGCTCCATTTTCCTGACCTGCTATTCCTTCTATTTCCCTATTTCCCTATTTGCCTTTCATCCGTTATGATAGCACTTCAACAGCATGGACTTGGATGCTTTTGCAGGCGTGCCTGTACTTTATACTTGACAGTAGTTTTGTTGAGATATCTTCCTTCATTTTAAAATCCTGGATTGTGGTAATGTATGTTGATAATTTCCTGTTGCCAATAGTAATCTATCACCATAACCACACTGGGGGTAATTTACTAAGACTTTGAGCAGCCAGAATCTAGAGCAGCTGTGCATGATAACCAATCCGCTTCTGGCCGTTATTGTTTCAAATCTTAAAGCCCCGTTCAATAAAAAAAACTGGCCGACATTCGTATGTAAGGCAGCCAGCCAAGCATGCTGAAAAACCAGCAGCCAATCGGCTCCCAATCAGTGCTCTCAGCCAATAGCTGAGGGCGCTAACCAAAGTGTTTTTTTTGGAGGGGGGGGCAGCGCGTCCCCCTGTCAGAACACAATAGCTCGGTGGGGGAGATCGCTGCAATAACGTCGGCTTGTTAGTACAGTGGCTCCGACCTGCGCTGTCAGTTTTTTCTTTGTTTTGTTTTTTTGTTTTGTTTTTTTGTTCAAGTCACTGGCTTGAACAAAAAAATTTAAAAAAAAACAATTAGTGTGTACCAGGCTTAACTGAACTAGCTGAGGTTAAAAGATGATTGGCAGATCTGTCAGACTCCATCTGCTCCAATTTTAGTGAATTCCCCACACTGCTTGTACATTAGCCCCAAGATATTATATGCACATAGTGCTGCAAGCAAAATATGAAATCTAATTACCAAATTAAATTGGCAGAAGCATGGTTAAGCTATGTATTTGAAAACTTAAACAGCAAAAGGTACCTCTAAACAATGTAAGCCACACTTGGATGATTGTTTCACTTTATGAAACTGTATTGTCCATAGACATGTCCTCTGTGACTAAGCCCTATACCAGGGTGAAATGCATAAGGAGAGAAACACCTGTGTAAATACATTGGGTTGTTTATGGATAATAAAGTCTTATGAGGTAGAACAGTCAATGGAGTGCAGCCTATGTTTTTTGTGGCTTATTCTTGGAGGCCAGAGCACCCAAAGCTGGTCCTGTTTACAGCACAGTAAGCCAGAGAACTTTATGAAATAGGCAATATTGATTTGCTTTAGGTTGAGAACAAATTTCAAGCTTCTGTGCTACCTTTTTTTTCCTTCATTTTTATTTTACGTCACATTTTACAGCACTGAAATTATTTTAAAATAGGTCTTAAAAAATCAGGCAATTTTTCTGTCTGGATTGCTATGTAAACGTTTTGTTTCAATTGCAAGATATTTATATATATATTTTTTTGTTTGTTTTTTGTTTTTTTGTTTTCTAGCCTAGCTATGCAACAGGAAATCTATCCCCATCCATCACATTTTCTGCAGGGAACAAAGAAACTAGCTTACCAGATGGTATAAAAATATTTTTCTTTTCTGTTTTGTTTTTGGATGCTCCTCAACAAACATCAATTTTGTTATCTTTAATGTAAAGTTTATACACACACATGTTTGTACATTCAGGTATTATATTTATTATGCTAAGGCCCCTTTCACACTTGTGCGACTTGTCCTGCAACTTGGG
This sequence comes from Aquarana catesbeiana, assembly GCF_042186555.1. Classification (NCBI taxonomy): domain Eukaryota; kingdom Metazoa; phylum Chordata; class Amphibia; order Anura; family Ranidae; genus Aquarana; species Aquarana catesbeiana. The sequence goes on along the minus strand of NC_133325.1, from coordinate 352,212,276 downwards.
ACTGTGAAGTCGCATAACAAATCGTACTCCCATGATTTTCAATGAGTACCATTCATATCTATGACTTCAGAGTAGTCCCTGCACTACTTTGGTATGACTTTGAGGTGCCTTGAGGTCCCCAGACCTCAACATTACACAGGCATTGCTTCAAGTTGTTGCAAAATCGCACGACTTTCAGGTCACACAAGTGTGACAGGGGCCTAACTGTTTGGTAGCTGACCTTAATTTGCTGTCAGCAGGTATGTTTTTTTATTTTTTTCTAATGTACCCCTGTAGTGCCTTCTGGAGCCCTTTGAAATTTGCATTTTCAAAATAAGAATAATTACACCACACACCTGCATCGGTCTGTCAGTGTTGCGTACTTGATCTTGGTCTGGCTGGAGGAGGGAGATGGTTGGCGTGGCTGTGCAGATGCCAAATTTAAGAATGTGTTTTTGTGAAAATACTTTAGGGAGGCTGGAAAGCCACAAGTTACGAAATGTGCCATCTGATACAGCTTAAGTTTATTTGTTTAGCTTTTCCACAAGTTTTTTAGTTGTTTTAGTAGTGCTCTACACAACATCAATATGTGTGTGTGAGACATTTATAGGAAATAGGCATTTATTAACAATTTGGTAGGATGTTTTCCATGCTTTCTAATTGATAGGTCATATCTCTAAATTTTATGTCCTTTTAGCACTTAAGTCCATTCCATTAAATTATTTCTAATTAATGGGCTTAAAATCTGTGTACCATTTTTTTTTTTTTTTTTTTTTTTTTTTTTTTTTTTTATGTGCTGTAACATAATAAGAATGTTTTTATTGAATTTTAGTTTTGTTAAGTTTTATAATCTTTAAATTTGTTTTATGGGTTTTTTTTTCTTTTTTTACTTCTGTAAATTATTATCTTTATTTTACAACTATATGTTACATGGCACATCCACTAAGACACAACATTGCCTACATGGCTGTAAAGTTAATTATAACAGTTCACATCTATTCTAGGTAGAGGGTGAGGTGAGGTGCGGTGTGTACTCCTCCTGAGTTATTTTGTAGACTGTGCTAATGTCTTGGTATTCAGGTTTTTTTTTTTTTTCTTTGTGCATACAGTTGTAGAAAAAGTCTTCATAAAGGATAATTTCTCTGTTATTTCCTGCTAAAATAAGCCAGCAGTTGAACCTCTGTCACCTACACTTGCATCAACATACTTGCCAGCATTGGTATGAATGCTTGATCCAAGCATGTAGGTTTAGGCACCTGACTAACTACACTTGCAAACTGCAGGTTTTCAGTTTTAATCTGCAGGGCTGCAGCTAATGGTTTATAATCAATTCATTGGCCGATTATAGTTCTGATTTAATAGGATAAAACCCCCAAAAAAGTGTGGTGTGCAATTTAGTTAATACAGTGCATCCGGAAAGTATTCACATCACTTCACTTTTTCCACATTTTGTTATGTTACTGCCTTATTCCAAAATGGATTAAATTAATGTTTTTCTCAAAATTCTGCAAACAATACTCCATAATGACAATGTGAAAAAAGTTTGTTTGAAATCTTTGTAAATTTGTTAAAAAAATAAAAAAACGTAATGTACATAAGTATTCACAGCCTTTGCTCAATACTTTTTTGAAGCACCTTTGGCACCAATTACAGCCTCAAGTCTTGAGTATGATGCCACAAGTGTGGCACACCTATTTTTGGGCAGTTTGTCCCATTTTTCTTTGCAGGACCTCTCAAGCTCCATCAGGTTGGGTGTGGAGCGTCGGTGCACAGCCATTTTCAGATATCTCCAATGATGTTAAATTGGGTTCAAGTCTGGGCTCTGGTTTTGCCACTCAAGGACATTTTACAGAGTTGTCCCGTAGCCACTCCTTTGTTATCTTGGCTGTGTGCTTAGGGTTGTTGTCCTGTTTGAAGATGAACCTTTGCCCCATTTTGAGATCTAGAGTGCTCTGGAGCAGGTTTTCATCAAGGATGTCTCTGTACGTTGCTGCATTCATCTTTCCCTCGATCCTGACTAGTCTCCCAGTTACTGCCGCTGAAAAAAATCCCCACAGCATGATGCTACCACCACCATGCTTCACTGTAGGGATGGTATTGGCCAGGTGATCAGCAGTGCCGTTTTCTCCAGACATGACGCTTGCCATTAAGGCCAAAGAGTTCAATCTTTGTTTCATCAGACCAGAGAATTCTGTTAATCGTTTCCATTGCTTTTTATTAAGTATTTCAAATAAGTAGAAAAGCCAACTAGAAAACGTGGTTAAAATAGTCGGATAACAGTCTCCAAATACATTCATACTTATAATAGTACAGTAACCAAATTCAAGACAGTATCCAGTAATCCTAAGGTCAGCTGTAGTGCAATACGTTTAGCTTCAAGAGATAACTGTATAACCCAAAGAGAAACCCTTCAAGTAGCCTCTCCATTAGAAGTTTAGCTATGGAAATGTATATGGCTACATCATCAGATATTACCATGGCGTATACCTGACCTCCCCCATCCAGGACAAAGGAGGGGCAGATCCCCCTCCCCCGACGGAGGAGACACTTTTAGTGTGCTTGCTAGAACGTATTTTCTCCGACGACACCCTATTCTACACTGGTCAGCTTATGTACAAGGTAGTGCATTCGATGGAGAAAAACGACAAAAGATAAGCATACAGAGATAAAAAGAAGTGGAAAAACAAGGCAGAGAAAAAGTAAAGAGAAGCAGTGCACCCTCTGCTGTCAGGTTTTGGCCCCTCTCAACAGGAGTCCGAAAGATGTTTTATCCAGAGATACCAGATTTTTTTGAAGAAGGTCAATCTGTCATGTAGAATCGCCGACAAACGTTCATTTATCATGATCCATGTCAGCTTAGCCTTCAAAAGATCAAACTGGATCATGGAAGATTTCCAGGATCTCGCAATTGAGATTCTGGCTGCTGTGAAAATTAAACTAAATTAACTGCTTCATGTGTCCCAGTTTCCCCTCCACCGGCCTTCCCAGTAGGGCCTGTTGTGGAGCTTTATTTAGATTCACCTGGGTAAGGAAATAAATGAAATTGTACGTGCGGATACAGAACTGCTTGACTTTCGGACAAGTGCACCATGGAGAATTTTGTTTCTCGTGGTCTGAGTCCTTCAGGTACCGCTTGACAAACTCCAGGTGGGCTGTCATGTGCCTTTTACTGAGGAGTGGCTTCCGTCTGGCCACTCTACCATACAGCCTGATTGGTGGAGAGCTGCAGAGATGGTGGTTCTTCTGGAAGATTCTCCTCTCTCCACAGAGAGATGCTGGAGCTCTGTCAGAGTGACCATCAGGTTATGGTCACCTCCCTGACTAAGACCTTCCACCCCCCATCGCTCAGTTTGGCCGGGCGGCCCACTCTAGGAAGAGTCCTGGTGGTTCCAAACTCCCGGATGGAGGAGGCCACTGTGCTCATTGGGACCTTCAATTCTGCTGAAATTTTTCTGTACCCTTCCCCAGATCTGTGCCTTGATACAATCCTGTTTCAGAGGTCTACAGACAATTTCTTGGACTTCGTGGCTTGGTTTGTGCTCTGACATGCACTGTTAACTGTTGGACCTTATATACAGTAGACCGATGCCTTTCCAAATCATGTCCAATCAACTGAATCTACCACAGATGAACTCCAATCAAGTTGTATAAACCTCTCAAGGAGGATCAGTGGAAACAGGATGCACCTGAGATTCAATTTTGAGTGTGACAAAGGCTGCGAAAACTTGCGTACATGTGATTTGTTTCGTTTGTTTTTTTTTTTTTCATTTTTAATAGATTTGCAAAAATTTCAAACAACTTCTTTCACATTTCCATTATGGGGTATTATTTGTAGAATTTTGAGGAAAGTAATGAATTTAATCAATTTTGGAATAAGGCTGTAACATAATGTGGAAAAAGTGAAGCGCTGTGAATACTGGATAAAAAAATTATTCTTGATTATCTTTATGCAGTGGTAAATATAAATAACCAGCTATATGGCTAGGGAACAATATCTAATCCACTGTTAAAATAACTAAATATATATATATATATATAGTATACTTATAGAGGTTGAATCTGGTATATATCATCAGACTTATTTTCTGTTTTTCCTTTAAAAAAAAATGTAAAACACGGGTTTTCAGACAGGACTGTAATTTTATTATTCTATTTTAAAGCGGTACTAAAGGCTGAGACTTTTTTGCATGGGTATAATCATTTTAAATATAATGCAGAAAACTGGTAAACTTTTGTACTTTTAAAGGTAATTGTAAAACCTTAATTTACCTCCAGTCTACCAGCCGCCAGCTTCTCTAGGTTCAGATGCTTATCTTCCCTTTAGAGCCCTTACAGTGATTTGTAAACGTTGGATTTAAAAAAAAAAAAAATAACAAACATGTTATATTTACCTGCTCTGTGCAATGGTTTTGCACAGCAAATCACAGATTGTCTTCTGGGGTCCCTCCTTGCTCCTCCTGTCTTCAGAGTGACCCCCTTATCAAGCCACTTGCTATGGGGACATTAGTGCGGGCTCAGTCCCTAGCCACACTGTGTGCTTCTTTTGACACACAGTGTGGTTTGGCTCCACATCCACTCCCTCACAGGCTGTGATTGACAGCAGCAGGAGCCAATGGCTCCCGCTGCTGCATTTGTGTCCTGTGAGAAGGGAGGTAGAGAGCAGCACCGGATTAAGATCAGGATCGGGTAAGTATAAAAGGGGGGGGTGCATTAAAGATGTAGCGCTACCCCCATAAGCCACTAGATATATTGCCTGAATCTTCTCCTATTCCAACTCCTGCAGCCAGGCACACAGTATTTTCTTCCACAGCCAGGTGCTCTCTTCAGCTCATTTCTTCAATACTCGGTCTAGGAGTTTTGGTTGTTTTTGGTATTTTATTGTAGAACTTGGATAGGGAAGGGATTGTAGTGGAATGCTCCCAAATTAAACTAGTTACAAGGAGGATAGCTTCTTTAAAGTAGAAGCCCAGCTTGGGCTCGTTTGGGCTTGGGCTTCTCCTATGGATCACAGGAGTGCAATACGTTTTGCACTTCTGTGACCCGTTTTCAGCAGAGAGTGGTCTGAAGTCCGCTCTCTGCTGACGTCACATAGATCAGTCCAGGCACCGCGTCATCCCGACTCTGGAAGTCTGGATCCGCCAGGTGCCTGGACTGATGGCTGTCTCAGCCTCTCAGCGAGCTGCTGAAACGGCCACTCCCCACCCTTCCACAGCACAACGCTCCAGTGAGCGTGGAGGAGCAGAGCAGCTGATTGACAGTCAGCAGCTCTCGGCTCAGGGAGCCGAGAGAACCGAGGTATCGGCAGTGTTTGATGGCTCGGTTCTAAGTGCAGAGACACCGGGGGACAGATGCTGCATCCACCTAGGTAAGTATAATGGGGGAAGAAACCCCAAACTAAATTTCGACTTTAACTGAACTGTGGAATTACTGCATGATGCACTGTACATTCTTGAGCAAGTCCTTTGCAGGAATAATTGATGGTTGCTCTTCAGGATACTAGCCAGTATCTCCTTTCTGCTATACCCAGTAGCTGACTTTCTTAGAGGTAGCATAAAGAACCAGGCCCCAAGACCTATACAGTCCGTACTCACAAGGCCTCTGGACCGAATGGTAGCCTCCTTCCAAACCTCCAGCAGCACCCTTTAGTGATCCCAGACAGATCTTTTAGGGGATGGCTCCTCCTTTGTCAGCTCTTCAGAACACTATGGTTGGTACTCTAACTTCCAGGCCTCCCACCTGAGGCTGCATGGCAACAGGAGCTGAGGGCACAGCACCCCCTCCTCAGCTGGACTCCTCTCTCCAGGAAAAGAAACACTTCATGTGTGCTCACTGAATATAAATAACACTCCCAGCATGCATAGGGGCTCCTATACTTGTAATTGGCTGAGATGGCATCCTTATTCATGCTGCTGGTTTGCATGATTCACTATTATTCATCCAGTACTTTCCAAATTTGCTTGAATACAGAGGAGCCAATACTGACACAGCAGCACTAGAAACACACAGGACTTCCTAGCTAAGCAATTGACTTTTCTGTTAAGCAGGAAAGCTGCTATGTTTTTTACCTCACAGCCTCCTGTTAAGCAGGGTACCACAATATATAACCTACCTACACCCTAGCAACCTACCTAGGAGGGTGCTACAAAGTAAAAAACCTTCTCACTTTAGAATCACTTTTAAATCTCTTCCTTCTCCTGCTCAGGATTACATATCCAATGAGTCATTGCTTCTCACACATTCATAAGTTCCCAGGCACTTACTGACATGTATGGATGATGTACTGGGCTGTATGTGTGTTGTACTGTGTATAGTGGTGTGTAAACAAATAATGCATTCTGTATGCGGACCAACTAATCAATAATAAAGAATAGTTGTCAGCAATTATAATCGATTATAACAATTGTTATGTCGGTTGCCGTATATACTCGAGTATAAGTCGAGATTTTCAGCCTTTTTTTTTAGGCTGAAAGTGCCCCCTTCGACTTATACTCGAGTCACCGCCGTCTGCCTACATGATCAGCGTGTCATGCAGGCAGACAGCGGCCAGCGTGTGATAATACAGTTCAGAGGCTATTTCAGCTTAGGCTGAACACTCCATTTCCCAGCAGTCAGTGTACAGCCTATCACGGACATTCTCTCATCCTCATCCGTGGTATGAGAATGAGAGAATGTCCGTGATAGGCTGACTGCTGAGTGTTCTGCCTATCACAGACGAGGAGGCGTGGCTTTTGTACAGTGGAATGGCCGCCGGCTGGTATTATCACACGCTGATTGGAGGATGGAGATCGCCACACGGAGGTTGCACGGGACACAGGTAGGCTGCACAGGGACACAGGACAGATGCACATGTACATGACACATGTAGGCTGCACAGGACACAGGGAGGCATGCAGCTGCAGATGGGCTTTGTTGACCCTCTTTTTCCACTTACAGTAGCTGCTGCATTTTTCACCCTCGTCTTATACTCGGGTCAGTACGTTTTTTCCAGTTTTTTGTGGTAAATTAGGGGCCTCGACTTATACTCGAGTATATACGGTAGTTGTTTCAGCTCTAATAATCTATTTAGTGCATATAGACTTAAAATAATGGTTTGTATTTATCATGCCTTATGATGCCTCCTTCATAAAGCAGCTCATCTGGGGAGCCAGCATTGAATCCTACAGGTTTACACTTGTTTTGAACAAATATGAAGATCTCTTTGCTCCTCCTTTTAGTTACATGGCTAAGAGCATTTTGTACTGTCAAATCTGCTTTTCTCCAAATTCATGGGAAATTAAAAGTAGCATTAATAGCAGTGGCATCTCAAGGTAGCATGAAGTAGCACACAATGGTCAGAAGCATCTCTGAAGGGATCCAGTCTTGACCATGGAAGCATCTCAAATAGATCTCAACTGGAAGCTGACCATTTGTAGCTAATCTGTGAGGAATGTATAATGTACTGTATATCATTGTCAAGTTAAGGGAATGTCCAAAACATTTTTTTGTTTGTTTTTACAGGCCACACCCAAACTTTGATGCCATATACTGGTTCAAATATTGGCAACAAAACATTTTATGTCTCTCCACTACATTGCTCAGTACCAATGCAGATAAAGTCCTTTGTTAGGAGACAAAATAAGGATTGTTCTTTTGAAGACACTAGAGAATTTTCCTATATTGACTACCAAGCAGATGAGAGTAGGCTCCAACATTGCAGGGAAACCGCCTACTGTGATTCAGGAAACTCCAGTCTTGCTCACTATTATCCAGATATGGTGGAATGTATCAGACGGTTATGGGAAATGCCGTGGAAAAAGCGTGCAGCTGACAACATTGTCCAGTACTATAAACGACATGTTTGGAATGCTAAGAAATTGTTATCCACACAACAAAGATATTACAGACCTTTTAACTCTAGACGTATGCGCTTTCATTCGCACAGGGAATGTGAAACTATTAAGGGATGTTTTAGGTACAAGAACGCAGTGTGTCACAGTAAGCATTTTAAAAAATCTGATTTTATGGAGTCTGTACACAGTCCCGGAAATGAGACTTTTACTATAAATTCCAATAAGGACCGTGGTTCCATAATCTTGGACAATTGTTTTACCAAACAAAACAAAGTGGATACTCATGAGATTGGCTTTTGCATGAAAGAGCAAAAGGGGCAGCTTTCTGTCTCAAACTGTAGTCCAGTCAGAAGAAATATTTGTTCAAGGTTTCCTTTAGTTCAAAGCCCAAAGAAGGCGTGTAGTATTGATGATAGAACCATAATTTTAGACAAAACTTTCACTTGCCAAAATAAAATGGAAACCGATGATGCAAATTCTTCCATTTACCGCAGCAATATTAGCAAGCTTTCAGAAGTGACAGATGTGCTTTCCGAAAGTTTATTTTCTGCATTCCCTGTATTGCAGAGCCCCAGAAAAAATATTGTCACATTAGGCTCTAGTATGGAAAGTAAGGCTACAACACCATGCAAATCTTTTATCAAGCAGAACCAAGTGGAAAGCTATATGGCAGACTCTTTCTACATTAAAGAACAGAATAAGCAGGCCTTTATGTACCGTAAACGACCAGAAACTCATGATGTGAATTCTTCTTTCCAAAACAACATTAAACGGATTTCACAAGTGGCAGGCACCCCACCTAGAGCAAGTCCTGGAAAACACAATGTCATGTTAAAGTGTGGAACGGATCTCAATAACACATCTTTGGACAACACTTTTACCTACCAAAATGCTGTGGAAGTCAAATCCTATTTTAAAGAGCAAGATAAACATCCTTTGCAAACAAGTGCTATTAGAAAAACATTTTTCTCTGCATTACCTTTAATACACAGCCCAAATATCAATACCAAATCATTTTCCAGCTTGAATAATACAATTGTAAACTTAAACAAGACGATCAATTACCAGGAAGGTTTGAAAACTGAAGTGGCTGCTTCTTGCAATCGGGAACTTACTAGACCATTTTTGAAGCTGGATAATCCTCTACGTAGACGCAATTTATTTTCTAATTTACCTGTAGCTGACGACCTAAGAGAAAAGAAAATACCAAATATGATGTTTGAAGACATATACAAAATCGAAAATCTAAATGGTTCTCATCCAAATGTCCGAGTCCAATCATCTGATATGGTATGGTCCCTTGTTAATTCACCAGGATCTCGGAGATCCAAAAGGAGAGCAAATAGCAACTTATTATTCTCTACATTTAAGAGGCAAAAAAGTGCAGATGAAACTTTTATAAAAAGTATAACCAATACGGATTCTCTTCCAAAACCAAGTCCTGTAAGTTACCCTCTATATTTTTTGAGATCTTTCACATGTGTACTTATGTATGTCTGACAACTACAGATCTCATATATGTGAACTGATGAAATAAGAGCATGGTTAGCGTTCATCACAACCAACAAGGAAGAAAGCTTGACTTAAAAAAAAAAAAAAAAAAGTCCTGATTCACACTAGTGCAAATTCAGATGCGTCCTGAGTTGCACAGAATTGCATGACAATGGAAATCACATTATTTTCAACAACGCCTGTTTACATCAATGCAGAGCAGCGTTATTTTGGTGCGATACCAGCATGATTCTGGCCCCATAGAATATGCTAACCACACCCAAGTTGCATCACATAATCAAACTGAAAGGCAGATCAAAATCTGACCACAGCAGTGTGAACCTAGTGCACCAAAATGTTATAAATTACAAAACCACATGGTTTTGGACTTCTATGGACTGAATACATACATACTATACAATAATCATAAAATTAACAAATCAATAAAGACCTTCAGACCTCCACCCCTTTAAAAAGGCTGCTTTATTTAAACTATAATAAAAAGTTACCATGGTATGTTATAATCATTGCCCAGTACCAAAATTACCATTTCAAAGGCACACTAATAATATTTTTCTTAATCATCTTCAAACAACTGCCATAGTTCTAGCACGTGTGGTTATCAATACATATATTGTCAAATAAAGCTATAACTTTAGGTAGTGTTCCAGAACTTTCACCCCTAAATCACGACCTTTCCTACCCTAACATGGGTACTGAAGGATGTAATGTGAACCATACCTACATGAAGATATTAAACCCACAGTGTAATAAATATCCCAGGCTTTTAGGGCCCAACGCTATGGCTTCAAAAAGTTGTAGCGTGTCATATACTTCATGTAGTGTCATATACTGTATAAATATAGCAATCTTTACCTGGTACATTACCTGGTTGAAGGATAAGTTCACCATTTGTAACACATTCCATGTTACACCAATATTTAACCACTTCAGCCCCGGAAGGATTTACCCCCTTCCTGACCAGAGCACTTTTTACAAATTGGCACTGCGTCGCTTTAACTGCTAATTGCGCGGTCATGCAATGCTGTAACCAAACGAAATTTGCGTCCTTTTCTTCCCACAAATAGAGCTTTCTTTTGATGGTATTTGATCACCTCTGCCGTTTTTATTTTTTGCGCTATACACGGAAAAAGACCGAAAATTTTTAAAAAAAATGATATTTTCTACTTTTTGTTCTAAAAAAAATCCAATAAACTCAATTTTAGTCATACATTTAGGCCAAAATGTATTTGGCCACATGTCTTTGGTAAAAAAAATGTCAATAAGTGTATATTTATTGGTTTGCGCAAAAGTTATAGCGCCTACAATCTAGGGTACATTTTCTGGAATTTACACAGCCTTTAATTTATGACTGCCTATGTCGTTTCTTGAGGTGCTAAAATGGCAGGGCAGTACAAAACCCCCACAAATGACCCCATTTTGGAAAGTAGACACCCCAAGGAAATTGCTGATAGGCATGTTGAGCCCATTGAATATTCATTTTTTTTGTCCCAAGTGATTGAATAATGACAAAAAAAAAAAAAAATTACAAAAAGTTGTCACTAAATGATATATTGCTCACACAGGCCATGGGCATATGTGGAATTGCACCCCAAAATACATTTAGCTGCTTCTCCTGAGTATGGGGATACCACATGTGTGGGACTTTTTGGGAGCCTAGCCGCATACGGGGCCCCGAAAACCAATCACCGCCTTCAGGATTTCTAAGGGCGTACATTTTTGATTTTACTCCTCACTACCTATCACAGTTTTGAAGGCCATAAAATGCCCAGATGGCACAAACCCCCCCCAAATGACCCCATTTTGGAAAGTAGACACCCCAAGCTATTTGCTGAGAGGCATGTTGAGTCCATGGAATATTTTATATTTTGACACAAGTTGCGGGAAAGTGACTATTTATTTATTTTTTTTTTTTTTGCACAAAGTTGTCACTAAATGATATATTGCTCACACAGGTCATGGGCATATGTGGAATTGCACCCCAAAATACATTCTGCTGCTTCTCCTGAGTATGGGGATACCACATGTGTGGGACTTTTTAGGAGCCTAGCCACGTACGGGACCCCGAAAACCAATCACCGCCTTCAGGATTTCTAAGGGTGTACATTTTTGATTTCACTCTTCACTGCCTATCACAGTTTCGGAGGCCATGGAATGCCCAGGTGGCACAAACCCCCCCCAAATGACCCCATTTTGGAAAGTAGACACCCCAAGCTATTTGCTGAGAGGCATGGTGAGTATTTTGCAGCTCTCATTTGTTTTTGAAAATGAAGAAAGACAAAAAAAAAAATTTTTTTTTTCTTTTTTTAATTTTCAAAACTTTGTGACAAAAAGTGAGGTCTGCAAAATACTCACTATACCGCTCAGCAAATAGCTTTGGGTGTCTACTTTCCAAAATGGGGTCATTTGGGGGGGGTTTGTGCCACCTGGGCATTCCATGGCCTCCGAGACTGTGATAGGCAGTGAAGAGTGAAATCAAAAATTTACGCCCTTAGAAAGCCTGAAGGCGGTGCTTGGTTTCGGGGTCCCATACGCGGCTAGGCTCCCAAAAAGTCTCACACATGTGGTATCCCCGTACTCAGGAGAAGCAACAGAATGTATTTTGGGGTATAATTTCACATATTCCCATGGCATGTTTGAGCAATATATAATTTAGTGACAACTTTGTGCAAAAAAAAAAAAAAAATTTGTCTCTTTCCCGCAACTTGTGTCACAATATAAAATATTCCATGGACTCGACATGCCTCTCAGCAAATAGCTTGGGGTGTCTACTTTCCAAAATGGGGTCATTTGGGGGGGGTTTGAACTGTCCTGGCATTTTATGCACAACATTTAGAAGCTTATGTCACACATCACCCACTCTTCTAACCACTTGAAGACAATGCCCTTTCTGACACTTTTTGATTACATGAAAAAATTATTTTTTTTTGCAAGAAAATTACTTTGAACCCCCACACATTATATATTTTTTTAAAGCAAATGCCCTACAGATTAAAATGGTGGGTGTTTAATTTTTTTTTTTCACACAGTATTTGCGCAGCGATTTTTCAAACGCATTTTTTGGGGAAAAAACACACTTTTTTACATTTTAATGCACTAAAACACACTATATTGCCCAAATGTTTGATGAAATAAAAAAGATGATCTTAGGCCGAGTACATGGATACCAAACATGACATGCTTTACAATTGCGCACAAACGTGCAGTGGCAACAAAATAAATACATTTTTAAAAGCCTTTAAAAGCCTTTACAGGTTACCACTTTAGATTTACAGAGGAGGTCTACTGCTAAAATTACTGCCCTCGATCTAACCGTCGCGGTGATACCTCACATGCATGGTGCAATTGCTGTTTACATTTGACGCCAGACCGACGCTTGCGTTCGCCTTAGCGCGAGAGCAGGGGGGACAGGGGTGCTTTTTTTTTTTTTTTTTTTTTTTTTTTTTCTTTATTATTTTTTTGCTTTTTTATCTTATTTTAAAACTGTTCCTTTCATTTTTTTTTTTTTTAATCATTTTTACTGTTATCTCAGGGAATGTAAATATCCCCTATGATAGCAATAGGTAGTGACAGGTACTCTTTTTTGAAAAAATTGGGGTCTATTAGACCCTAGATCTCTCCTCTGCCCTCAAAGCATCTGACCACACCAAGATCGGTGTGATAAAATGCTTCCCCAATTTCCCAATGGCGCTATTTACATCCGGCGAAATCTAAGTCATAAAATGCTCGTAGCTTCCGGTTTCTTAGGCCATAGAGATGTTTGGAGCCACTCTGGTCTCTGATCAGCTCTATGGTCAGCTGGCTGAATCACCGGCTGCATTCTCAGGTTCCCTGTTGAGACAGGAGAGCCAGAGAAAAACACGGAAGACGATGGGGGGGGGGGGGGCATTCTCTCCCACTGCTTGTAAAAGCAGTCTAGAGGCTAATTAGCCGCTAGGATTGCTTTTACATGAAAGCCGACCGCTGGCTGAAAAGAATGATACCAAGATGATACCTAAACCTGCAAGCATCATTTTGGTATAACCACTCAAAGTCGTGAATGCTGTACCTGAAGACAAAAATATGGCTAACAATAAAGCACAGTAAATGGTAAAGTATAAAAAATTGCATACCTGAAAAGCAAACATGATAAAACATAATAACAATAAAACATTGCAGAATAGAATACAGTAAAAAAGAGCAGAACAATAGAGAGAATAGAGAGAGAGAGAATAGAGAGAGAACAATAAAACGACAACTATTATTTTTTATTTTATATTTTTGTTTGTGTTTTTTTTTTTTTTTTTTACACTTTTTTTTGTAACTGTAACTTTTATAACTGTAACCGGTTCCAGGTTCGGGTCTCTCAAAATGCGATGGCATCTTGGGAGACCCTGTGAAAGTGTGTCCTAGTCTGTGCAATGCTGTACCCTACGCTAATACTCAGCTAGTGAATGGTAGCATTCAAAACATTCACCAATGCAAAGACCAGGATTGTCAGGACAGGAGGGACAATAATAGCGGGTGTCACGCCTATATCCGCGCTTACTGCAGACACGACATCTTTTTTGGGGGTTCGTTGGGTAGGGGTACTAGGGGGAGGACATAAAGAAAATGCCTCTCATGCAGCCGACTGCATTTGGTTGGGGATGTGAATGGGGGAAGTACGGGCGCTGCAGAAGCGGTGGGTTCCCAATTAGGATTGGCGAATGCAGCAGGAAGGGCACTATGGGCACGACGGGCCTGTGTTTGTCTTCTTTGTGGCAGCGGGACACTACTTGTGCTTGCCACCTCACCAGCTTGAACTGCACTTATGGGACTCGCCACGTCACCAAGTGTTACTGCAGTGCTGGTTTGACTATGACCGGGGTGTACTAGGCCGCTGGCGCTTGCCAGTTCAGCAAAACGCTACCAAAAAAACTGTTAACGATCGCAGGGATCAGGCCTGACTCTGCGAACGCTGCAGTTATGCGTTTAGTGTTTTGTAAGTGACAGTGATCGATCGATACTGCACTTGGGTGGGCTGGGCTGGGCCGGGCGGAGGGGCAAAACACAGGTGCTAGCAGGTATCTGGGCTGATCCCGCTAACACTGCGTTTTTGGGAACCCTAAACTGCTGGGGATGCCAGTATAGATCTGATCGGATCAGATCAGATATTGATCAGTTCAGATACTATACCACTAAGGGAGGTGTACGGTGCGTGCGTGGGTGTTAGCGCTACTGGCACTAACCTGACGCTGCCTGGGGCTGGTGCTTGCCAGTTCACCAAAACGCTACCAAAAAAACTGTTAGCGATCGCAGGGATCAGGCCTGACTCTGCGAACGCTGCAGTTATGCGTTTAGTGTTTTGTAAGTGACAGTGATCGATCGATACTGCACTTGGGTGGGCTGGGCTGGGCCGGGCGGAGGGGCAAAACGCAGGTGCTAGCAGGTATCTGGGCTGATCCCGCTAACACTGTGTTTTTGGGAATCCTAAACTGTTGGGGACGCTAGTATAGATCTGATCGGCTCAGATATTGATGCGTTCAGATACTATACCACTAAGGGAGGTGTACGGTGCGTGCGTGGGTGTTAGCGCTACTGGCACTAACCTGACGCTGCCTGGGGCTGGTGCTTGCCATTTCACCAAAACGCTACCAAAAAAACTGTTAGCGATCGCAGGGATCAGGCCTGACTCTGCGAACGCTGCAGTTATGCGTTTAGTGTTTTGTAAGTGACCGTGATCGATCGATACTGCACTTGGGTGGGCTGGGCCGAGCCGGGCGGAGGGGCAAAACGCAGGTGCTAGCAGGTATCTGGGCTGATCCCGCTAACACTGTGTTTTTGGGAACCCTAAACTGCTGGGGACGCTAGTATAGATCTGATCAGATCAGATATTGACCCGTACAGATACTATACCACTAAGGGAGGCGTATGCTGCGTGCGTGGGTGTTAGCGTTACTGGCGCTAATCTGACGCTGCCTGGGGCGACGCATATCACCGCCGGGCGATCAGGGGGCTAAATCTTTATTCGGCGGGTGCCCTGACACTATAAAAAATAAACAAACTAACCAGCGTCACCCGTAACGGTTATACAGTGATCAGTGGTGAAAGGGTTAACTAGGGGGCAATCAAGGGGTTAAAACATTTATTAGGTAGTATATGGAGGTCCCTGTCGCTATAAAACGCTGACGGCGAACCTAAATATTTACCTCACTAACTAGCGTCACCAGCGACACTAATACAGCGATCAGAAAAATGATCGCTTAGCGACACTGGTGACAGGGGGTGATCAAGGGGTTAAAACTTTATTAGGGGGGGTTAGGGGGGTATCCTAGACCTACAGGGGGGTAATACTAACTGCCCTAACACTGTAAATGTCACAAACTGACACCAATACAGTAATCAGAAAAAAAAAAAAAACCTGCTGGTGTCAGTTTGTGACAGGGGGGGGGGTGATTGGGGGGGGATCGGGGGGCGATCGGGGGGGGGATCGGGGTGTTTTGTGTGCCTGGCATGTTCTACTGTGTGTGCGTGTTTGTGTAACTCACAGTACAGTCTTCTCTCCTCGGCCCGGAACGGAAAATACCGAGCCGAGGAGAGATGACATCATTTCCTCTGCCTCTGTGTACAATACAGAGGCAGGGAAATGATCCCATTGGCTGGGAGCGATCGCGAGGGGGGGGCCACGAATGGATGGCCTCCCCCTCACCTCCGATCGCCGGGGGAGATTTGCCGACCGCCGCTGGCACCGGGGGGGGGTCCGATCGGACCCCCCACCCGCGGGCAGGCAAGGACGTACATGTAAGTCCTTTTGCCTGCCCGTGCCATTCTGCCGACGTATATAGTCGTGCGGCGGTCGGCAAGTGGTTAAAGGGCATTACCTTGTCAGAATGTTTATACTGAAATATTAAAACAATATTACATTTATGGAATTATGCAAAATCTGTGTGTTAGGAGGTTTTCACATTTTTCCACAAATACAACCAATTAATTCAAGTTTGTTATCCATGCTATTTTGAAGACAAGTGAGTGCAACAATGTGATATATATATAAATATATATATTTACTAAAATTCAGTGTAATATAATATCAGATATATTTGATAATAATACAAAAAGATAATATATACTTTCACATATCAAATATATATTGGAAATACAGATGATAATAAATTTTACCACAAGCTTAAAATGTCATATTTCAACACTTGGTAAACAGCTTTCCGTGGTTCTACAGACTTACGTAAACCAACTAGGTGTTGACTTTGACACTTGTGATTCTTCTCAAAACAAATCGACCTTCAAGTTTACACTTTAACCACTTGCCTACCAGGCACTTACACCCCCTTCCTGCCCAGGCCATTTTTAGGCTTTCAGCGCTGTCGCACTTTGAATGACAATTGCATGGTCATGCTACACTGTACCCAAACAAATTTTTAATCATTTTCTTCACACAAATAGAGCTTTCTTTTGGTGGTATTTAATCACTGCTGGGTTTTTAATTTTTTACAAAAAAAAAAAAAATTTTGAAAAAAAAAAATGTGTTTTACTTTTTTTTCTGTCAGTAAATTTTGTAACTAAGTAATTTTTTGCCTTCACTGATGTGCACTGATAGACTGAACTGGTGGGCATTGATGAGGTAGCACTTATGGGCACTGATGAGGTGGCACTGATGAGGAGGCACTAATATGCCGCACTTATGGGCACTGATATGTGGCACTGGTGGGCACGGATAGGCGGTAAAGATGGGCATTGATGGGTGGCACTGATGGGCATTGATCGACAGCAGTGATGGGCAGCACTGATAGGCAGCATTGATTGCCAGCACAGACTGACATCGCTAATAGGCACTGATTGGTGGCACTTGTGGGCAGTGGTGGGCACTGATAGCTGCCACTGGTGGGCACTGTATGCTGGCAATGGTGGACACTATTTATTTATTGTAATCAGGGCACTGATGATCAGTGCCCTGATTAAATGCCTAGATGTCCCACTGTGAGGAGATGCTGCTGATCGGGTCTCCTCGCCTCACACTCTTTCAGTGTGAGGCGAGGAGAGCCGATTACCGGCATCTCCTTGTTTACATGTGACTGGCTGTGATTGGACACAGCCGATCACATGGTTAAACAGCCACGGACGCGGTTCTTTACAGAGTTCGGGGTCGCGCCGTGTCCTAGCAACACAGCGTGGGCGCGCGAGAGAGTGGCCGTTCTGGGACATCGTCATATGAGAGCTGCACCGCCCCGCCATCATTTGACGGTGGGCGGGCAGAAAGCAGTTAAAAATGCACGGACAAAAGGTTATACTGTTATACACAAAGCTTGATAATTTAATCAAGACTTATTTAAAGTAAAATTAATTCTCTAATAAATTTTATGTTTATATATCGTAAAGCCATTAATAAGACTATTAAAGTCAGTTTTTGTTGAGATATACAACCATGTGTATTTGTGTATTTCTCTATATTTGGAAAAAGAATTATTTTGCACTGCAGTTAGAAACAAAACAATTCTAAATATTTTACAAAGTTTAAATGGTTTTAGTAATGTATATGCTAAATAATTCAAATATCAATAGATAGAATAGAAAATTAATACTTTACCAGTGGTCTAAGAAACTTTTTTTTTTGAGAAGTATCAGTTAGGTGACTCAAAGGAGATCTTTTACTCTTCCTCCTACATCTCTGCGCTCTCCTTTTTCTCCTCTCGTCTCCCCCTTTCAAGATTTTCTCACCCTCAAAAATTCTTTCAGTTCTCCTCCCAGCTATGTGTAACCAGTCTATATTGCCCTTAGAATGTGGGTATGGAAATGCCTTTCACGTCATGAGACGTCAAAACACATGTCATTTCCTGGATAGCTCTTACAGAAAATTTGTAGTTTCCTACAGATCGTTCTGTACTCCTGTAAACTGGTTTAAGCAGACAGTCGCTGTTGGCTGACGTCACAGAGCCCGTCCAGGCTCAGGAAAGATTGCGACCATATGATTGGGATCCACCCCCTCCACAGCCCAGCGCTCCAGTGAGCGTGGGGGGACAGAGCAGAGAGCTGATGACTGACAGTCACCAACTCCCTACTCAGGGAGTACTGAGAACTGAGCGATCAGCGGTGTTTGATCGCTCAGTTCTCAGCTCTAGTGCCGGCAGGGGGCAGATGCAGCATTTACCTAGGTATGATTTTTAAAAAAATCCCTTCTCTTTTAACCATAAATGTATATAAGGCCAGCCACACAAATTTCTTTCCTACAACTGCGGATTACAGGAAAGAAATTTGCTTGATTCCCCCATCAACACAGACAGTGTTCATGCGGGAATCCTCCTGCCGGGCCCTTGTCTTCTCCCGGCTGGGTGACTCTAGATAAGTCCAGAAGGTATTCCCCAATACACGCACAGATTAAGTGTGCACTTTGAGAACTGGACTAATCCTGAAAGTGGTTGTAAACCCTCTGGGACCACTTTAACCTACAGGTAAGCCTAGATTAAGGCTTACCTGTAGGTGCAAGAAATATCTCCTTAACTTACACGGTTAAGGAGATATTTTACAAAAACCGGGCACCGCTACCTATGGCGCATGCACGCCGTAGACAATGGCGCAGGCGCACTGAGCATGCCGTTAGTGAAGGCTAACGTGCCGTCACTGATGGCACCCGCGCGCATGCGCCAAAGTGACGTTATCGCGGCTCTGGCCAGTCACAGCGCCAGAGCCGCGATACCCGGAAGTCACTCCGGGATAGAAGGTGACGGCGCAGGAGGCGAACGAGGGTCGCTTTGGGGGCTTCGATCTGAGGTAAATTATTCATAATGAGCTAGTATGCTATGCATACTTCCTCTTGAAAGGGTATTCACTTCTCCTAAGCTTTTTGCTAAGAGTTAACCTATGGAAAAGTATTTTAAAAATAAATGGACTGTTCCGGTGGTGGATCTTGTCTTTTAAATTCTTAAACACCTTACAGGTCCTAGGAAGATGTTCCCTCTTTTAAGGTTTCTGTTGATAGGCATCTTTGAGGCCTCGTAAAGGCCTTCTCTGCCCCATGCAGGTTCTGCACTGCAACCAGATATTGCTGCTGTATCCATTTGCCATATCTATTATAGTCACAGGTGTTTGCTTACAGCAATGGGCAGCAGCCTGTACAAATCAATGACAGGCTGACAGACACCGCGGCTGCATGGATATAACAGCACATCTGAGCATGAGCAGTTACATGCTTATAGGAATGTATGAGTGGCCCAGTTTGCGTCCAGGATGTGAGGCTACATGCGTACAGCCACAGCCTTTGGCAGCCTGTAGGCTGCTGCCCATGGCACGCCTGTGACTACTGAGTGCATAAACCCGCTCTGTGTGTGAATGATATTTTATTTCTGTGGGGTTTTTCCTATTTGGTTTTTTATTATTTTTTATAATTTGTATTACTATATACCCTGTTCATGGTCACTTGGCTAGCATGAGCTTATAGCAGAAAGTGGAATGTATACTTTATCTTGTCTGCATTAAAGGAGCACTCCCCTGGCGTTTCTTCACTGAGAACCGAGCCATCTAACACCGCCGATGGCTCGGTTCTCTCGGCTCCCCGAGTGGAGAGCTGCTGACTGTCAATCAGCAGCTCTCCTGCTCTGCTCCTCCATGCTCACTGGAGCGCTGAGCTGTGGAGGGGCAGGGAGCATCTGTTTCAGCAGCTGCCTGGACTGAACTTGGTGATGCCAGCAGAGAGTGGACTTCAGCCCACTCTCTGAAAATGGGTCCCAGCAGTGCAAAACTAATTACAGTCCTGTGACCCTTACGCGAAGCCCAGCCAAATGAGGCCAGGCTGGACTTCTCCTTTAACCGCTTCCGGACCAGCTGCCGCAGTTATACCGCAGCAGGTTGGCTCCCCTGCGTGAGCCGTCGTACCTGTACGTCGGCTCTTTAAGACACCTCCGGCGGTGCGCCCAAAGCATGTTTCCGGAGCCAATGCGAGTGCCCGGCTGGATGCGATGACCGCCATGCACCCGCAATTGCTCGTTAACGAGAACGGGGATGTGTGTGTAAACACACAGATCCTGGTTCTCTCAGGGGAGAGGAGACAGATCGTGTGGTCATACGAAGTATGAACACCGATCTCTCTTTTTCCCTAGTCACTCCCATTCCCCCCTACAGTTAGAACAGCCCTAGGGAACACAGATAATCCCTTAAACGCCCCCTAGTGTTAACCCATTCCCTGCCAGTGTCATTTATACAGTAATCAGTGCATTTTTATGGCGCTGATCATGTATAAATGTCACTGGTCCCAAAAATGTGTCAAAAGCGTCTGATTTGTCTGCCGCAATATCGCGGTCCCGATAAAAATTGCTGATTGCCGCTATTACTAGTAAAAAAAAAAATAAATATATATATATATATATATATATATATATATATATATATATATATATATATATATATATATATATATATATATATATATATATATATATATATATATATATATATAATGTGTGTGTGTGTGTGTATATATATATATATATATATATATATATATATATATATATATATATTTATTATATGCTATAACTTTTGCGCAAACCAATCAATACACGCTTATTGTGATTTTTTTTTTTTTTTTTTTCCAAATATATGTAGAATAATACATATCGGCTAAACTGAGGTAAAAGACCAAAAGAAACTTTGTGGGAAAAAAGGGCGTCAATTTTGTTTGGGTACAGCGTCGCATGACTGTGCAATTGTCAGTTAAAGCGACGCAGTGCTGTATCGCAAAAAAAAAAATGGCCTGGTCAATTGAGCAGCCAAATCTTCCAGGGCTGAAGTGGACTAGCCGCCGCAGTTTTACTGCGGCAGGTTGGCTCCGCTGCGCGAAATCGCATTATTGTATGTGATCTCGTGAGCTCCGGATAGCGGGCGCGAGCTTCGTGAGTCCGACGGAGGGTCTCGTGGACTCGATGTCCACGGGGATACCCGCGATCGTCTCACGGAGAGGAAGAATGGGGAAATGCTGATGTAAACAAGCATTTTCCCGTTCTGCCTAGTAACAGGACACTGATCACAGCTCCCTGTAATCGGGAGCAGTGATCAGTGTCGTGTCACACATAGCCCATCCCCCTCACAGTTAGAACACATCCCTAGGACACACTTAAGCTCTGCAGCACCCCCTCCTGGTTAACCCCTTCACTGCCAGTCACATTTAAACAGTAATCAGTGCATTTTTAATCGCTGTATAAATGCCAATGGTCCCAAAATAGCGCCAAAAGTGTCCGATGTGTCCGCCATAATGTCGCAGTAACACTAAAAATCGCTGATCGCTGCCATTACTAGTAAAAAAAAAATATTAATAAAAATGCCATAAATCTATCCCCTATTTTGTAGATGCTATAACTTTTGCGCAAACCAATCAATAAACGGTTATTGTGATTTGTTTTTAATTTTTTTTTTTTTACCAAAAATATGTAGAAGAATATGTATCGGCCTAAACTGAGGAAAAAAAATGTTATTTTATATATTTTTGGGGCATATTTATTATAGTAAAAAGTAAAAAATATTGCTTTTTTTTTTTTTTTTTTTTTCAAAATTGTTATTTTTTTTGTTTATAGCGCAAAAAATAAAAACCGCAGAGGTGATCAAATACCACCAAAGAAAGCTCTATTTGTGGTGAAAAAAGGATGTCAATTTTGTTTGGGAGCCACATCGCACGACCGTGCAATTGTCAGTTAAAGCCTCGAATCGCAAAAAGTGCTCTGGTCTTTGACCAGCTAAAT
Organism: Aquarana catesbeiana; assembly: GCF_042186555.1. Lineage (NCBI taxonomy): Eukaryota > Metazoa > Chordata > Amphibia > Anura > Ranidae > Aquarana > Aquarana catesbeiana. The sequence goes on along the minus strand of NC_133325.1, from coordinate 352,190,252 downwards.
GGTCCAGGCTTAAGTGGTTAAAGTAGTCTTAATTGCCTCTTTGCATTCTTTCTGACAATTTTAAACGCGGCACAGCATTTGTTCCTGTTAGGCTGGGGAAGTGAGCCCAACATACAGTGCATCTTGGCATCTGGGCAAGACGGGGAACTGCTGATCAGTGTATTCAGACAGCAGCGGGTGCCACTGTCAGAAAATAATGTCCGGGGGGGGGGGGGGGGGGTGTGTGTTCCAGCATTCACCTTGTTTGTGTGGATGAAGGAATCTATCAGTTTTTTTTCCCTAAGTTTATCGCCAGCTTAAGCATTGTCACTTATGGAGGGGAAGTGTATTACTGGCAGGATCACCATGTGTAAATAAAGGAAATAACGCCTAAAAAAAAATATGTAGCCACAACATCTAAATACTGATAAACTGCAGTATATTACAACTTTGTTTTGGTTCAGATCTGTATAAACATTTAATTTATTTATTTATTTTTCCAGAAATTCTCTGCTTGGTCTTAGTCAAATGCATGGTTTCACATTCCAGTTTAATCCAGTAAGTAAAGTTCATTTTACTATGCAGTAGTGAATTGATTGAAAAATGGTATTTTACATGCAAAATGTGGAACAAGTTTAAATTTAAAAAATTAGGTGGTTCCATGTTAGGTGGGGTACACACTATAAGAAAATCGGGCAAACTTTTGGGTGAGATTTTTTTTTTTTTTCTTCTTCTTGATGTTTTACAGCAAATTGGAACTGATAAAAGAAAATTCGTTCAAAATATTCTCATACTAAAAAGGCTTTTTTTGTTTGTTTCTGATCATGCGCAGTCTTTATTTTCTGATTTTTCTTGTACGAAAACGGTAGACATTAAACGAAATCGTTCATTCTGTTCACGTACAAGAAAAATTTTGGGGTTTGTACGAAAATTCAGAATCGGCTGTCGAAAGTTGTGTACACGCTATACGAAAATCGTATGAAAATTCTTTGGACGAAAATGTTCGCCCGATTTTCCTTTACTGTTATACTATGTAAGCAGGTGCTTCCAAGAGGGTTTTAAAGTGTTAACGGTTTTCTTTTACAGACTTCATGCTCTGAGGTTAAACGGGTCAACTATGTTACAAATTGTTTCAACTTTGAATTGTTGCACTGTGACTTTAGGTTGACATGTTGTGCTAGTGGGTTCTAAGAAGGATGGCTTACCGCTGCTGGACAGGTTTTCTCACTCTATTCAGGAAAATTCTTTTCCCCTGCACATTAAACCATATAAACAAGGCTCATTAAGTGCCCTAGAGATTAGGGGAAAGTCTGCCAAAATCTAGTTGTTACTCTACCTGATTGTACCATCCCTGGGGGGATGAGCCCAGTCGAGGTTCCCAGTGGGGTCTGGAATCTATGGACTTTGTGCTAACCTGACTGGGCTTTGTTATGAACTATTGCTACTTCTTATGGATTTACTGCCTATTATGGACTCCTGCCTTGAGAAGGACTATTTATGGTTTAGCCACCTGCCTAAGGTATGACTACCTCATGGGGCACTATTCAGGGGCACTACATAGCTTTGTATAGGAAAGCGTGTAGAAGATGTCTTTGAGAACTGTTTTCTTTTTACCTGCAACTACTTCAGTAAAAAAATATTTTGCATGGTGTATCAAAAGAACAGGGTTTACAACGGGACTGAAGAGGTTAGAAAAGATACGGTACAGGAGTCTAACAAGCAGAATGCTGTCCAGAGTAAGGTATTTTGCTATTGCTAAGGACTGCCGTACTTGTGTCACTTGCTAACCAGCCAGAAAACGGGTGACATGACAGAGAGGTGATGGATGCTCTGGCAGTGAAGAGGTGTTTTGCTTGGCTCTTTACTAGCAACCGGATCCCCACATACTGGGACTGACCTCAAGGCACAGAGTACTTGGATAACTAGCCTGTGAGTCACGGATGACATAATGAGGCCTCATAAGGAGAACAAGGAGTTATGGAGAAGAGTGTTTCCTGTATCCATTAATAATATACGAAACATTTTCACCAGGAGCAAGGTGACGGGACTGCTGAGTTGGTGGATACGGTGCAAACTCCATGGTACCGGCTCAGAAAGGCTACACACCTGGAGAGAGAGGTGTTCTCTAACAGAAGTTGAGTCCAAAGTGCATTAGTGTTATTAGTGTTAGATGTGTGGCCACGTATTATAGTGTTTACTGTGCATGTGCTTTGCTTGCTTTTAAGTTTGGAATGTCTCCTTAATGTTGATTTTGCATGACTTTGGCTTCTGCCTATGGTTTAGGCATCAGTGCAATTCCACAGTGTCCCTGTTAGGCAGCCTTAAGCTCCGCCCACAACTGTTACAAATCTTGTAACAGATAAATAAGAAGGTAATAGGATTGAAATTATTGCTATTTCTGAATAAAATGCTGCCCCACACTCTGTCTTGTACTGGTCAGTCACAGGATAGAAACCCTAGGCCATTGGTCAAATGTTCTTGCTTATAAAGTAGAATTTCAGCATATACCCAACTAATCATAAAACTGCCAAAGTTGTGACTTTCATATAGTTAAAACCTACATAATGTTTCAAGGCCCCATGGTGGCAAGTAGGTTAATAGTAGATGTATTAGGGTGCAGCTTATACTGCCCGAATATTAGTTAAGTAAACTGTACTAAGCAAAGGTTTACTTTAAACCTGTTCTAAGTTTTTTCTCTTTTTTTTTTTTTTTTTTTTACAAGAATAAAATGGAAGGCTCTTAAAGCGGTAGTAAACTGGTGATGTCACAGACTGCATCCAGTGTGAAGATCTCCTACACACTGCAAGTTTAGGAGATATTCATTGTACCTACAGGTACTACCGCTTTAAGCATCATGATAGTTTGCTGTTTGGATATATCTTTTTTTTTTATGATAACTGCTATTCTTTTTATTTCATTATGTACAGGAAACCAAGTTACATTTTCAAGCTGGCAACGCTGGATATTGACAAGAAATTGTACTCAGCCATTTTTCATGTTTGTCTAATGTTTTTAGGTTTTATTGAAGCTTTGTGGAAAAAAAGCTAACAAACCTGAAATATGATAGCTGTTTTTACATGTTTGGGAAATTTATTTTAACATGCTTTTAAGACTACTAAGCCCTGTAAATTCTAGATGTATTTGGCCCACCTCAAGCAAATTGTCCTTGCATTAATGTTTTGCTGCTAACTAAATGCTTCAGGAAGAGCATCTACTGTGTGTATGTGTGTAAATAGGCACTGAGCTTTACTGCTGAATACAGTATCTTCCTTCATTTACAGTGCAGGTTTTTTAGGATTTAACAAACCTTTATATAAGCAATGTTGGCACAATTTGCTTGAGGTTCAGATAATGCAGCTAAAAGTTAATGGGACTATCTATCTATTTATTTTTTATATTTGAAATTCTTCGAACCAGACTTTAGGATGTGTTGGTCATGTAACTTCCTTTTTGGTATATTTTAAGAGCTTTAACGTTTATGGCAATCCTTCAGCAAATGGTAGAGTTCTTACTAACAAATGTAAATGTAAAATGTATGATATGCTGTTAAAACAAAACCCAGAAAGAGGGGGAAGAATCTTCCTATAAATATAATTGGATATAAGTTTCAATTCTTTCAGACTGGATATGTCATGCATAAGGATGTACTCTAGCCAGTGTTACCAGAGTTCACTCCTTTAAAACTGTTCTGCAGGTTTTGGGGCTTGATCTTTTACCGTACAGACTGTTGCCTCTTCCTCAGAATGATCCCACTGTGTAATGTTTTAGCTTCTGACAAGATCTGTGTTACCCCATTGCATGTTTGACTTTGCAGGGGGGAACTTAAGTTGGTAATAATACCTTCTAGGAAGAAAAAATTGATAGTGAGTGTAAAGGACTCATGGATGCGCGCATCTGCTACAGTCTGCCTTACCTAAAGAAGTAACATTTTCTAAGTTTTATGTGTTCAGTAGCCTGTCCCCAATTTTAAAATTGACAATTTTAAGTAAGCACACATATTTGTTTTTCTGTCTATATCTTGTTTTCTCGCCAGGGTTTTGGATTTGTAGAACCTGTGTGATGAAATGTATCAAATATATGTTTTTTAGGTGTATTGGCCCATTGTGTCAAGGGCATTTGAAGTAGATTTTCAATGAAAACAAATAAATGTTTTTTTTTTTTTTTTTTTTTTTTTTAAATAAAAGTATACAACACTGTTAGTATATCCTTTTCATGTTGTTAAGCTTCCTGTGTTATTGTAAAGTTTTAATTTGACGCAGAATTTTATTTTGCATGACATACAAAATTAAATTGACATGGTTTCTTTGCCTTCTTTGTTTGGCTATTTTTTTTTTATTTCTGCTGGTCCTTTTTCACTAGCCCTGGCGTACAACCTATAAATGGTGATTCCAGCAAAGGACAAAGTGTTTTCACATTCAGCTTAGTCAATCTCACAAACTAAATAATTTCAGTGTTTACTAAATGTCACCTGGCTGAGTAATACAGAGGATGTTCCTACCTCACTTTGACTTATTGCACTATTTTTGCTTATTGCACTATATTACATAATGGGGAATTTAATGCATATTGGACAGCCAGCTGTCTCTTCATTTTAACTAGCATCTGTATTATCAATTCTGGGAACTCTGACCCTTTAACATAATTCTGTAGTTTTATACAGGTAGAGTGAGGCAATTCAGTAAATAGTATTTAGCAGTCAGTTGGGTTTTATATGACCTCCTTCAAGTTTGTTTGAAAATATTCCACAGCAAACATACAGTATCTCACAAAAGTGAGTAGACCCCTCACATTTTTGTAAATATTTCATTATATTTTTTCATGTGACAACACTGAAGAAATGACACTTTGCTACAATGTAAAGTAGTGAGTATATAGCTTGTATAACAGTGTAAATTTGCTGTCCCCTCAAAATAACTCAACACACAGCCATTAATGTCTAAACCGCTGGCAACAAAAGTGAGTACACCCCTAAGTGAAAATGTCCCAATTGGGCCTAAAGTGTCAATGCTTTGTGTGGCCACCATTATTTCCCAGCACTGCCTTAACCCTCTTGGGCATGGAGTTGACCAGAGCTTCACAGGTTCCAACTGGAGTCCTCTTCCACTACTCCATGATGACATCGCGTAGCTGGTGGATGTTAGAGACCTTGCATTCCTCCACCTTCTGTTTGAGGATGCCCCACAGATGCTCAATAGGGTTTAGGTCGGAGACATGCTTGGCCATAACCTTCACCCTCTGCTTCTTTAGCAAGGCAGTGGTCATCAAGGAGGTGTGTTTGGGGTCATTATCATGTTGGAATACTGCCCTGTGGCCCAGTCTCCGAAGGGAGGGGATCATGCTCTGCTTCATTATGTCACAGTACATGTTGGCATTCATGATTCCCTCAATGAACTGTAGCTCTCCAGTGTCGGCAGCATTATGCAGCCCCAGACCATGACACTCCCACCACCATGCTTGACCGTAGGCAAGACGCACTTGTCTTTGTACTCCTCACCTGGTTGCCGCCACACACGCTTGACACCATCTGAACCAAATAAGTTTACCTTGGTCTCATCAGACCACAGGCATAGTTCCAGTAATCCATGTCCTTAGTCTGCTTGTCTTCAGCAAACTGTTTGCGGGCTTTCTTGTGCATCATCTTTAGAAGAGGCTTCCTTCTGGGATGACAGCCATGCAGACCAATTTGATGCAGTGTGCAGCATATGGTCTGAGCACTAACATGCTGACTCCCCACCCCTTCAACCTTTGCAGCAATGCTGGCAGCACTCATATGTCTATTTCCCAAAGACAACCTCTGGATATGACGCTGAGCATGTGCTCTCAACTTCTTTGGTCGACCATGGCGAGGCCTGTTCTGAGTGGAACCTGTCATGTTAAACCGCTGTATGGTCTTGGCCACTGTGCTGCAGCTCAGTTTCAGGGTCTTGGCAATCTTCTTATAGCCTAGGCCATCTTTATGTAGAGCAGCAATTCTTTTTTTCAGATCCTCAGAGTTCTTTGTCATGAGGTGCCATGTTGAACTTCCAAGGACCAGTATGAGAGAGTGATGCCCCATACACACGGTCGGACATTGATCAGACATTCCGACAACAAAATCCTAGGACTCCAGAAGGCGTATTTTCTTCTGTTTAAGCCATTCTGTTGTTGATTTACTTCTATGCTTTGGGTTGTTGTCCTGTTGCAACACCCATCTTCTGTTGAGCTTCAGCTGGTAGATGGCCTTAAGTTCTCCTGCAAAATGTCTTGATAAACTTGGGAATTCATTTTTCCTTCGATAATAGCAATTCGTCCAGGCCCTGACGCAGCAAAACAGCCCCAAACCATGATCCCCTTACCACCATACTTCACAGTTGGGATGAGGTTTTGATGTTGGTGTGCTGTGCCTCTTTTTCTTCACACATAGTGTTGTGTGTTTCTTCCAAACAACTCAACTTTGGTTTCATCTGTCCACAGAATATTTTGCCAGTACTGCTGTGGAACATCCAGGTGCTCTTGTGCAAACTGTAAACGTGCAGCAATGTTTTTTTTGGACAGCAGTGGCTTCCTCTGTGGTATCCTCCAATGAAATCCATTCTTGTTTAGTGTTTTATGTATCGTAGGTTCGCTAACAGGGATGTTGGCATATGCCAGAGACTTTTGTAAGTCTTTAGCTGACACTCTAGGAATCTTCTTCACCTCATTGAGCAGTCTGCGCTGTGCTCTTGCAGTCATCTTTACAGGACGCCCACTCCTAGGGAGAGTAGCAGCAGTGCCAAACTTTCTCCATTTATAGACAATTTGTCTTACCGTGGACTGATGAAAAGTAAGGCTTTTTGAGATACTTTTATAACCCTTTCCAGCTTTATGCAAGTCAACAATTCTTTAATGTAGGTCTTCTGAGAGCTCTTTTGTGCGAGGCATCATTCACATCAGGCAATGCTTCTTGTGAAAAGCAAACCCAGAACTGGTGTGTGTTTTTTTTTTTTTTTTTTTTATAGGGCAGGGCAGCTGTAACCAACACCTCCAATCTCATCTCATTGATTGGACTCCAGTTGGCTGACACCTCACTCCAATTAGCTCTTGGAGATCTCATTAGCCTAGGGGTTCACATACATTTTCCACCTGCACTGTGAATGTTTACATGGTGTGTTCAATAAAAACATGGTAACATTTAATTCTTTGTGTGTTATTAGTTTAAGCAGACTGTGATTGTCTATTGTTGTGACTTAGATGAATATCAGATCACATTTTATGACCAATTTGTGCAGAAATCCATATCATTCCAAAAGGGTTCAGATACTTTTTATTGCAACTGTATATATATATATATATATATATATTATACTCTGCATTTAGTGTAGACTAGATATTCAGTGTAGACTCTATATTCAGTCAATGCAGGCAGTGTAGTTTATATAACACAGTGTATTGAAGTGGTTAAGGAGAACCCTGCGCCAAAATTTAAAAAACAAATGATGTTGGGGTCCCCCCAAAATTCATACCAGGCCCTTCGAGTCTGGCATGGATTTTAAGGGGAACCCCACGCCAAAATGTAAAAAAAAGGCATGGGGGCTCCTCAAAATCTATACCAGGCTCTTCAGGTCTGGTATGGATTTTAAGGGGAACCCCGCGCCAAAATTACAACAAAAAGTGGCGTGGGAGTCCCCCCCCCCAAATCCATACCAGACCCTTATCCAAGCATGCAACCTGGCAGGCCGCAGGAAAAGGAGGGGAGCAAGAGAACGCCCCCCCTCCTAAATCATACCAGGCCACATGCCCTCAACATGGAGAGGGTGCTTTGGGATCCCCTCCAAACCACCTTGTCGCCATGTTGATGGGGACAAGGGCCTCAGCGCCACAACCCTTGCCTGGTGGTTGTGGGGGTCTGCGGGCGGGGGGCTTATCGGAACCTGGAAGCCTTCTTTAACAAGGGGCCCCCAGATCCCGCCCCCCCATGTGAATAAGTTTGGGGTACCCCCACCCATTCACCACAAAAGTGTAAACCCCCCCCTTCTGACGTCATGTGACAGGGATGGAATCAACCGTTGACGTCACCGGGTAGCCCCTCCTTGGCTATATAACAGCTGTCAAAGCGAAAAGACAGCAGTCGGTGGGACCCCTCCCATGGAGGCAGAGTTTTTCGGTTTTTTACTTTCATCTCGGGGCTGTCGGTGCCGTGGTCTGTCTGCTGTCGTTTTTTACTTTTTTGACACTTTTTGGGTTAATGGGTAGGGGTACACTGTACCCCTACCCATTCACATAGGGGGGGCAGGATCTGAGGGCCCCCTTGTTAAAGGGGGCTTCCAGATTCCGATAACCCACCCGCAGACCCCCACAACCACCAGGCAAGGGTTGTGGGGATGAGGCCCTTGTCCCCATCAACATGGGGGCAGGGTGCTTTGGGGGGGACCCCAAATTACCCTCCGCATGTTGAGGGCATGTGGCCTGGTACGGTTCAGGAGGGGGGGTGCTCTCCCCCCCCTTTTTCCTGCGGCCTGCCAGGTTGCATGCTCGGATAAGGGTCTGGTATGAATTTTGGGGGGAACCCCATGCAATTTATTTTTTTTATTTTGTTGTGGAGTTCCCCTTAATATTTGTACCAGACCCGAAGGGCCTGGTAATGAACTGGAGTGAGGAACCCAAGCTGTTTTTTTTTCAATTTTTTTTATGTATATTGCCGGGATTACAGCCACAAGCAATTTTGAATTAAATTTTTTCCATTAGAAATGTCATTTTGCTGCGGTGCTGATATAAACATGGAGAAAATGCGCTACTTTACAGGCAGACTAAGGGGACACCCCAGCCATGATTTTTAAAGGAATATTTCATTTTTCTTGTTTCACTTTAAGCATTCTTAAAATCACTGCTCCTGAAAAAACGACCGTGCCCTGGGGCAGTACCCCAGTCCCCAAACACTTTTTATGGCAATAACTTGCATATAAGCCTTTAAAATTAGCACTTTTGATTGTTCACATTCGTGTCCCATAGACTTTAACAGTGTTCGCACAAATTTTTTTGTCTGTTCGCATGTTCTGGTGCGATCCGAATCGGGGGGTGTTTGGCTCATCCCTACCCCTCACAGACTGACAAAATCCTGAGAGCCTGCCAGTGTCCTTAGGTGAGCAACCTAGTCAAGTCTTCCAGTACTACAAGGATATTCATTTTAAATGCATAGATAAATGCTTTTAGGCAAGGTGTTCTGTATCCAGATTAGTTCTAGAGGAATCTCTTGGAGAACCTATACATGGTCCCTGCATTGGAATAGTTGCAGAGATCTGCCCATAAGTTGCTGCCTAAGCCCTGGATCCTGTTTTCAAGCACTTATCTTTGTAAATTATGTGAAGTTACCTGCAGGATGCTACACAGGTCCACGAGAGAGGTCTGCTGAGGTGGAGCCCAGCCCTTGAAGACTGCTGGGTAAACCCAACCAGAGGGGGGTGAAGACAGAGCAGACTCTAGTAAGACTGAACCCCTTTTACACTGCAGTTTATATGCAGGATCAGGGGGATAGTGATGGTAGCATTAATTTTTGGGAGTATTTGCTCAGTTTTGCCTCTCCTGTTACCTGCATCTCCCTCTCCCCCTCTGTGTTAATTGCTCTGCCCTCTATGAGCCCTCTATGGCTGCCATGTATTCAGACAATGCCCTTTTGTGGGCGGCTCTTTAATCTCAGGTTGATGATGCACTTCCTGTTTCAGACAGATGCAGCCACCATTTTGATCTGTGCACAGGGACTCACTCAGTGACACAGGTACAGCAGGATCAGGCTGAAGGTGCTACAGAAGTACTGAGAACCACAGCTGTGTCCCTGCAGAGATTCAAGTGGATCCTGAATCTTCAGAAATCAGTGGTGATCCCCATACACTGCTTGGAATGTCTGAGCCTTTTTAATGGAAAAGGCTTGATCCAAGGTCTTTCTTCCATACTTAAGGTTAAGCCACCATGCATTTCTGCATCTGCATAGTCCATTGGGAATACCGGGAGTCTCCTGGTGGGCCGATGGCTCAGTGGGCCAGTTTCAGTGACAGCCAGTGGTGTCACAAGGGGATGGCTTTTGGGGCTATAGCCCCCGAATCCCAGGGGTCCCCAACCACAGGGCCGTGGCCCACTACCGAGACTGAGGCTCTCTGGGGACTCTGATGTAAGGGGGGGCTCTCTGGGGACTCTGATGTAAGGGGGGGCTCTCTGGGGACTCTGATGTAAGGGGAGCTCTCTGGGGACCCTGATGTAAGGAGGGGCTCTCTGGGGACCCTGATGTTAGGGGGAGGCTCTCTGTGGACCCTGATGTAAGGAGGGGCTCTCTGGGGACCCTGATGTAAGGGGGAGGCTCTCTGGGGACCCTGATGTAAAGAGGAGGCTCTCTGAGGACCCTGATGTAAAGAGGAGGCTCTCTGGGGACCCTGATGTAAGGAGGGGCTCTCTGGGGACCCTGATGTAAAGAGGAGGCTCTCTGGGGACCATGATGTAAGGAGGAGGCTCTCTGGGGACCCTGATGTAAGGGGGGCTCTCTGGGGACCCTGATGTAAGTAATTCATTCAAATCATGTCATTTTAAAGGCATCTGTAATGTTAGAATGCATCTATTTCTCTAAATAAAGGGTTAAAAAAAATAACATACTTAAAGTGGAATGTTTTTACTTTTTTTTTTTTGCGCAATTGCGTATAGTTTATATACTGTTTTTGTGCGTGTTTACAAAATTGAAGTGGGCCGGTCTGGATAAAATACAGGGCCAAATTTTTGTCCCAGTCCAGCCCTGCTGGGTCTAATAGTAGCCACCTTGAAAGCAGTACCATATTCTCAGTTTCACTGAGGAAGTTGCAATGCAGTGCTCTGTCATCATGGGACAGGCAGGTACTCCCTCCCAGACCGGGAGGTCTCTGGATTGGTGGCATCTCAGCTTGGCACTAGAGTAAGGGAAGTAATTCCTGCCAGTCTGTTAGAGTCTTACTACAAATGTCAGTCTGATAAGCTGGGGTGCGGTTTAGAGGTCCCTGCCCATTCAGGGTATGTGGTCAGCAAGGGAGACTCATCTTCCGATCAACATGCTTGAACTTAGAGCAATTTGTCTCTCCTTGCAAAGCTAGAAAGCATCAGGGAGGTACAAGGAGTCATAATGCAAACAGCAAGACATTCCACGATATGTTCCAGTGCTCACATTCCAAGGTTGGAAAACTGGAAGGTGGACTCTTTAAGTCATCAGCAGCTAGTCCCAGAGGAATGTTCCTTAAACCCAGTTTTTCAGCATATATCTCACAAGTGCAGGGCTCTGGCTGTAGATCTCCTTGCTTTCAGATTCAACAACAAGCTGGATAGATTTGTAGCTAGAACAAGAGATCCAAGGGCTTTCATTGTGGATGCACTAGTAACTGCATGGGATCAGGTTCAACTAATCTACATATCGCCTCCCATCAGATTACTGCTGCATTTACTGAGCAGAATTAAAGGTAGAGGGCATTCCCGTTATTCCGATTTTCCAAATTGGTAAAAGGCCGATATAATACTCGGACAAAACCAGATTAGCGCAGACGCTCTGTGGGTTCTTCCATCACAGCTGGACCTAGTATCCAGTATTCCATCCTGCTTTACAATCGCTGGCTTAGACCAACTGGCTGTTAAGATCACGGTCTTGAAAAACAGGTGACTTCAAACTCCATCATACTGACTATTCTAGAGGCTAAGAATCTTCTCACAGGGTTTATCAACGCACATGGAAAGCATATTTTGCATGGTGTGAAGATAAAGAATTGCTACAAAATACATAGTGATGTATATCCTAGGGTCTCTCCAATCGCATTTAATCATTCTTTGGATCTATTCTTTGGAGTACTATTAGGGGCCAGATTTTGGCTTTAGCTATACTTTTCCAGATTCAGTTGGCTTTACATTCACCATTAAAGACACTTGTGTAGGGGGCAGGGCACATAGCTCCTCCTGTATGTAAATCTTTTGCATCATAGGACCTGAACCTATTGTTCTCAGCTTTCAAACACGCACCTGTGAGTAGCAACTCTCTCTGATCTTACCAGGAAGGTGGCCTTTCTGGTGGGCATTACTTCGGCCCAAAGAATATTGTACTTCTACACAAAGATGGGGTTAGCCTAGGGCCTAAGCAGAATTTCACATTAATCAAGACATCATCTTACCTTCTTTTTGTTCCAACCCAACAGGCAAAAGACGTGGTTTTACATTATTTAGGTGTGCTTCGAGCAATGTTTATAGGGGCAAATATCTTAGCAACAGTGTCTTTACACTGTTTATCTTACCAGAGGGGTCACAAAAGGGTCAAGCAGGCTCTTGCTCTCATATTGGTAGATGGATCGGGTAGGTTATCATTCAGGCTTTTAACCTTCACTATATACTCTGCACTGTGTTATATATACTACACGGACTGCACTATATACTCTGAACTGTATAAAATATACTACACGGAATGCACTATATACTCTGCACTGTATTATATATACTACACAGACTGCACTATATACTCTGCACTGAATTATATATAGTACACAGACTGCACTATATACTCTGAACTGTATTATGTATACTACGCTGACTACACTATACACTACCTGCCTAATCTCTATTCATTCACTATATATGGCTACTGTGTAAGCAGCAGCCTTATATGGTGTGGACTTAGTCCCTGAGCCATGATTGGCCAAAGGCACCCTGCCTTTGACCAATCCTGGCTCTCACAGCACATCGCGCTGTGATTAGCCAAAGCATGCAGGTCAGGTGCATGCTTTGGCCAATCAGCTGCCATCAATGCACTGCAATCTCGCAGTGCATCATGGGGTGCTCCACGGCGGGCGAACTTGCCGTGAGCGCCCCATATGTTCGTTTGTTCTACAACAAACGAACAGCTGATGTTCGAGTCGAACTTCCGTTGATCACATCCCTACTTGCCACTAAACTGGGAGCCTGCTGGACTGGGAAGGGTTATATACCAGGTATAAGCCAGCTCCTTTTTCACTTTAGATGTGTTTTAAAGTTATATTTATATGTTTTATAGGCTGTCATTTTAAGTGCCCTACCCTTATTTTTGTTTTATTCCTCTTATTTAAGGGCAGTTTAAGGGACTAGTGTTTTTCCACACTGTATGAACACCGGTTCCTTCTAGGACACTTAGAAAACAAATGTAAAATACAGAATACATATGTGGTGTAAAATTGATGTAAAGTTATAAAACCCACCATGAATAATAATATGAGAAGAATTGACTTTGGAAAATCTGAAGGGAAATGAAGGACCAACAGCCAGCAATAAGGTGGATGGATATAGCCACAGAAACTGCGAACAGAACAAATGCTATGAACATGCCAATACCAAACAGACAACAGGTTATTCTGGAGAAAAACTATCTATGTGGTCAACAGGAAGCCCCATGGACTTGAGCACTCAATAATTTTCATAAAATGACATTAATTATAATCTGAAGGGAAATTAGGACATTATGCATAGGTGTCATAACATAAACATAACAGTTTAATCAGTGCAACAATATTGTTTTACAACATGTAAGCTAGAATCCCAAAATTCCTCAAATGTGACACCGGATGGAGTGAGAATCCGATCAGCAGAAGTTTCATTTCTGGGTGGAACTCCACTTTAACCTCCACATTTCTCAAACAGGATTTTTCAGTTACACAATAAATACTCTTAGCCCTACTGCTTTGACAGTTAGTAAATTGTATGGCAATATTGTAAAGAAAGTGTCAGACCTGATAATGATCATTGTTCAGAACAATACCTACTTTAAGTTCTGACTGAAGAAAAACGTACATGGATGTTCTCTCATATTTGTGTTTTTTTTAGCTTGATTTGTGTAATAAAATGTATTTTTTGGAATAAATTGTGGTATGTGGCTATAAGGTACCAAGAACATTCTTTTTTTTTTTTTTTCAATCAGATCTCTAGTGATAGGATGTGGTATCCCCTCTATAGGTGTGTGTATTTAACAAACCATAATTCTAATAACATACTTTATTTTATAACATACTTTATGGTTAAAACTCTGCGTAGGAGGTTTTATTGATTCCGACAGACATTATTTACTAATGTTTTTGCTGGCAAGCAAAACATATCATTAAATTAATTACAGTACAAACTACAGGAATGCTTCAGCTTGCAAACAAGCCTACTTGTCATTTGCCAAAAAAGGGGCTTGTTTTGTGTGCCAAATAATTTTGCACCTGGCTAAAGAGAATGTCTCTAAACTGCAAAATAACTTGTCTGAAAGGTCCATGTTTATTTAAATATATCTCATATGCAGCAATGAGCAAATACAAAAAAGTTTCAAAGTATGGTTCTGGAAACATCGTTTTGTAACACAGTAGGAATAACAAATGTGTACTGATCACATGGTCATGTGAATATAAAAAAGTCCCACAAATATATGACCAAACTGTTGTAGTGGAATAGCAGTAAAAAAAAAAAAAATTTGTGTTTTTTTTTTTTTTTTAGTGTTATATAAAAGTGGTGAAGGGTTAAAACAGAGTACATGGGGCAACTTTAAAATAAACTATGACTTTTTCTTATATTGTTTCATTATTTTTGCCACCTGTGAATATTTGTGGCTAAATTTATCAAGAATCCTTTGGAAGAACATGTGTAGAGGATGCTGTGAGGCGATGGCAAGAAATATAAAACCATGCATCCACTTTCTTGTTTACAGGATAGCTAAACCTAAGAAAAAAATAATTTATTGCAGCTTACTAATCTTAATGGCTGCATATATAACACATTTTTATTTTTAGGCTAAGGACATTTTCAGCATTAACACCTTCCCGGCAACTGTACGCACATATGCGGCCTCACGGAAGTGCGTATCTCTCTTTGTGCTGGGAGCGCACCACACAGCATGCTCCCAGCACAGAGACCCGGGCTCCCACCGAGAGCCCTGTGTCTCGCACTAAGGATCAAGACCCAGGACTCTCGGTTTCGGGTCACCTGATCACTGTGATAATCCCTGATTGGCTTTCACAGTGATCAGTCACTGTGAGCCCACCCATAAATAAAGAAAAAAAATCAGGATCTAGGTTTGCCAGGGTTAGTGTTAAGCCCCGTACACACGATGAGATTATCGGACGAATGATCATCCGTTTTTTTTTTTTTTTTGCATGCTAATCTCAGATCGAATCTGATGAGTTTACTAAGGTCACGAAAATTCCTATACGACAGAAAAAAAAATTGAAAGTGATGTCATGTGTTGTAATGCATTTGTATTGCATTTTCGAACGATAGCTGTACTGATTAAACGAAAATCGTACAATCTGGCATCGTACGAAAAATATTTTCGTTCACGTCCGATAGAATAATATCGGATGAACTGTCATGATCGGCTCTCGAAAGCTCTGTACTGACGATCCGATTATCGTACGATCGCTTAGAAAGCGGTATTTTCTGTACGATTTTCTGATCGTGTGTACGGGGCATTAGGGTTAAGGTCAGGGTTGAAGGTCACAATCAGCATATTTTGGATATAATTTAAAAAAATATATCTTAAATTAGTATCAGTGTCAGTGCGTTTTAGGCAGGATAAAGGTGCACCATTGTTTCTGGGCCCTACTACAGGAACTAATGCCGCATACACACGGTCGGACTTTCCAGCAGGAAAAGTCAGACGGAATCATTTCATCGGACATTCCGATCGTGTGTTGGCCTCATCGGACTTCCTCTTTGGAAAATTCTGAGGGACCTAGAAATAGAACATGTTTTAAATCTTTCCGCCGGAACCAGTTCCTATCGGGAAAACTGCTCGTCTGTAGCTGTTCCAAAAACGACGCATGCTCTGAAGCAAGTAAGAGACGTAAGCTATTGGCTACTGGCTATTGAACTTCCTTTTTCTAGTCCCGTCGTACGTGCTGTAAGTCAGCGCGTTCTGGACGGTCGGACTTTAGTCGGACTTTGGATTGACCGTGTGTAGGCAAGACCGCTTGAATGGAATTCTGTCAGAGTTCCGTCTGAGAAACCTTCTGACACCGGTCGTGTGTACGTGGCATAACATACACATATGTAGTATTGGCTGCAACCATCAGGAGCAGGAGAATTTATTTGGGTTGTTCCTAAATTATTGTAATAGCAAGAAATATATACCTACATTAACCACTTGCCGACCAGCTGCCACAGATATACGGCGGCAGTTCGGCTCTATTGCGCGAATCGCTGCACAGATACAGTGGTTCGTTTAATAGATACAGCGGACGCATGCGGCACCGGAGCCAATGCGCCTGGCCGGAGGTGCGATGCCTGCCGGCCACCCGCAATCGCTCCACAGAGAGGCAGAATGGGGATCTGGCAATGTTAACAAATAGATCCCCGTTCTGTCAAGGGAGTACAGAGCAATTGGCCGTTCCTAGTGATTAGCAACAGCGATCTCTCTGTACTCCCTGTCAGTACACTCCCCCCACAGTCAGAAACACCTTCCTAGGCCACACCTAACCCCTTCATCACCCCCTAGTGTTAACCCCTTCCCTGCCAGTGTCATTTATACAGTAATCAGTGCATTTTTATAGCACTGATCGCTGTATAAATGTCACTGGTCCCAAAAAAGTGTCCTATCTGTACGCCGCAATCCCGATAAAAATCACTGATCACCAGCATTACTAGTATATAAAAATGTCATAAATCCATCCCCTATTTTGTAAACATTATAACTTTTATGCAAACCAATCAATATACGCTTATTGCGATTTTATTTACCAAAAATATGTAGTAGAATACATATTTGCCTAAACTGATGAAGAAATTTTTTTTTTTTTTTTACAATTTTTGGGGGGGATATTTATTATAGCAAAAAGTAAAAAAAGTTGTTTTTTTTTTCAAAATTGATGGGTTTTTTTTGTTTATAGCGCAAAAAGTAAAAACCGCAGAGGTGATCAAATACTACTAAAAGATAGCTCTATTTGTGGGAAAAAAAGGACATAAATTTTATTTGGGTACAGCATCGCGCGACCACACAATTGTCAGTTAAAGCAGTTAAGGCCTGATCATTAAGGGGGTAAATCCTTCCGGGGCTGAAGTGGTTATAAAAAAAAGATTTTTTTTTTACTATTTTGGGACAGTTTTCCTTTGATTAAAAAAAAACAGAAAAAAACAGGTATAATTCACCTGGATACACAAAGTAGTTGTGACGCTATGTACAGTTTGTACATATCAAGTGTCAAAGTTGCAAAATTGTGCTTAGACATTAACATGTGTTTTAACCATTATAAAGAAATAAATGTTGTTGGATCATTTCCAGATACAGATAAATGTCTCCAATCCCTGGTAGTACATAGAAAAAAAGTGTGTTTTAACCACTTACAGACCGGATTTTCCCCCTTAATGACCAGGCAATTTTTTGCGAAACAGCACTGCATCGCTTTAACTGACAATTGCACGGTCATGCAACACTGTACCCAAACAAAATAGAGCTTTCTTTTGGTGGTATTTTATCACCTCTGCAGTTTTTATTTTTTGTGCTATAAACAAAAAAAGACCGACAATTTTGAAAAAAAAAATTTTTCTTTACTTTTTGCTAACATAAATATCCCAAAATTAAAATCCTGATCACTAGGATAAGCAGATCTCTCTCTAACTTCCCTGTCAGAATGGGCTATCTGTTTACATTGATGGTTTTTAAGTTATAACAGTTTTTTGTTTTTTTATCAAACCTCACCCACTTTGCCCCCTTATAATCAGCACAAATAGAAACTCAAGTGTGTTTCTTTAGTGCTACGTTTGTGCTGTTTTGTGCCGTAAAAATTTACATTTGTGCTGCTTTTATTTTTAAGATATTAGCAATTGTTTTTTAAAGACTATGACATCACTTAGCCCCCCTACAGCAGCCAAATGGCACGAAACCGGGCTGGTTGGTTAGTGCCGAGTTTGTGCTGTTTAAATTTCCGTTCTATCTTTTATTGTTTTTGCGTATTATTGATTTATTAAAGGTCACCAAAGGTCACTTAGCCCCCCTACAACACCCAAAAGACACAAAACTGGTCTTGTTGGTTAGTGCTACGTTTGTGCTGCTAAAATTTCTGTTCTATCTTTTATCGTTTTTGCGTTATTAATGATTTATTAAAGGTCACTTGTGATGGTTTGTGCTGCAAAAATTTTTATTTGTGCTGTTATGGTTTTTAAGTTATAACAGTTTTTTTTTATCAAACCCCAACCACTTTGCCCCCCTACAATCAGCACAAAAAGAAACTCAAGTGCGTTTCTTTAGTGCTACGTTTGTGCTGTAAAAATGTGTGCTTCTTTTATTTTTAAGATATTAGCAATTGTTTTTTCCAGACTATGACATCACCTAACCCCCCAAGACAGCCAAATTACACGAAACCAGGCTGGTTGGTTAGTGCCGTGTTTGTGACGTTTAAATCTCCGTTCTATATTTTATAGTTTTTGCATTATTAATGATTTATTAAAGGTCACCAAAGGTCACTCAGTCCCCCTACAACACCCAAAAGGCATGAAACTGGTCTCATTGGTTAGTGCTATGTTTGTGCTGTTTAAATTTCTGTTCTATCTTTTATCGTTTTTGCGTTATTATTGCTATTATTTATTTGCTACGTTTGTGCTGGTAAAATTTTTATTTGTGCTGTCATGGTTGTTAAGTTATAACAGTTTTTTGTTTTTTATCAAACCCCACCCACTTTGCCCCCCTACAATCAGCACAAATAAAAATTCAAGTTGGTTTATTTAGTGCTATGCCTGTGCTGTTTTGTGCCATAAAAATTTACATTTGTGCTGCTTTTTAAGATATTAGCAATTGTTTTTTCCAGTCGATGGCATCACCCAGCCCTCCTACAATAGCCAAAAGACACGGAAATCTGGCTCGTTGGTTGGTGCTGCGTTTGTGCTGGTTTGTGCCATTTAAATTTCCATTCTATCTTTTATCATTCTTGCGATTTTAATGATTAGGGATGGGCGGAAACACCCCCGGTTCGGTTTGCACCAGAACACCTCGAACAGGCAAAAAGTTCTAGCGAACATGTGAACCCTATTAAAGTCTACGGGACGCGAACATGAAAAACCAAAAGTCCTCATTTTAAATGCTTATATGAGATTATGGGGACACACAGTATACAATAACACAGTATACACAGACATGTTTCTATTGGCTGAGAAGGTACAGGAGAGGTGGGGCAGCTATAATCTTGGGATTTTTAGACCAAAAGGATGTCAGTAAGGGACATTTCAGAGACAGATGTAAAAAAAACCACAGATTTTTACATACTGTCCCTGGTTTTACTGAGGCTGGCAACCCTTATGGGGCCCCCTAGTGGCCCGGGGCCCTCGGGCAGTGCCCGAGTGGCTGAATGGTCAGTCCGCCCCTGGGCCCAGGTACTGCCCTGGGGGACATGTATCAATGCAAAAAAAAGTTTTTAAAACAATAGTTTTTTCAGTAGCAGTGATTTTCATGATGCTTAAAGTGAAACAATTAAAATGAAATATTCCTTTAAATATCGTGCCTGGGGTCCCCTTAGTCTGCCTGTAAAGTGGCACATCACATTTCAAAATACATTGGCGTGGGGGTCCCCCCCAAAATCCATACCAGACCCTTATCCGAGCCTGTAGCCTGGAGATCAGGATAGGGATGATGAGCAAGCGCCCCCCTTCCAGAACCATACCAGATCATATGCCCTAAACATGGGGGAGTTGGTGCTTTGGGGCAGGGGGCTCTGCGCCCCCCACCCCAAAGCACCTTGTCCCCGTGTTGATGGGGACAAGAATAACAGTCCATGTGCTTGTTTTTATGTTTTATTGAGGGATTTAAACTTGGATGGGGGGTAAAGGAAGTATGGGATGCCCAATGGAATTTCACAGAACTTGCTGGGACAACTATATACACTCCATTTCTCCTCCTGCACATGGCTTCCTTTCTAATGTTCACTCCTCTCCCCTCCTCCACATTACTTCCTCTCTAATGTTCATTCCTCTCTCCTCCTGCACATCGCTTCCTCTCTAATGTTCACTCCTCTCTCCTCCTGCACATCGCTTCCTCTCTAATTTTCACTCCTCTCTCCTCCTGCACATCGCTTCCTCTCTAATGTTCACTCCTCTCTCCTCCTGCGCATCGCTTCCACTCTAATGTTCAGGCATAGCTAGCACAAAGTGGATAAGCCTGACACTGGCCCCGCCAGGCATTAACAATTGCCCTTTGCAGGAAGGGACCACGGGCCCCTATAGTGTAGCAAAAGAGAAAGTCTCTGGTGCTAGCTGTTCTATATGTGGTTACTGAGCCCTGTAAGCCATCTTCAGGCCCTGCCAGCCCTCCTGGCTGCAGCTGCCCTTCTCCACTGCCCATGACACCACAGTCTATTCCTCTGGTTCAGACCAGCCTAAATTTACCTAACCTATAAAAATCATATCTCTAGCACCTACCTACCTAGAGAGAGCTACATATACTACATGGCCTGCAGTATATACTCTGAAGTGTATTATATATACTACACTGACTGCACTATATACTCTGAACTGTATTATATATACTACATGGACTGCACTATATATTCTGAACTGTATTATACATACTACATTGACTGACTGCACACTATACTAACTACCTGCCTAATCTCTATTTATTCACTATATATGGCCGCCGTGTAAGCAGCAGCCTTATATAGTGTGGGGCATGAACTTAGCCCCTGAGCCATAATTAGCCAATAGCACCCTGCCTTTGGCCATTCATGGCTCTCAAAGCACATTGCGCTGTGATTGGCCAAAGCATGCAGGTCAGGTGCATGCTTTGGCCAATCAGCAACTGTCAATGCACTGCAATCTCGCAGTGCATTATGGGGCGCTCCGCGGCAGGTGACCTTGCTGTGAGCAAACGAACAGGTGATGCTCGAGTCGAACCTACATTTGACTCGAACATACAGCCCACCCCAATTAATGATTTCATAAAGGTCATTAAAAGTCACCCAGCCCCCTACAACAGCCAAAAGACACGAAATTGGTCTCATTGATTAGTGCCACGTTTGTGCTGCTAAAATTTTTGTTTGTGCTGTTATGGTTTTTTAGTTATAACAGCTTGTTTTTATTTGATCACACTCCACCCACTTTGCACCCTATGTTGTTAAATCTTACAAATAAACATACCATATGTTAGTGCTACGTTAGTGCTTTTATGTGCTGTTTATTTGTGCTGCTTTTATTTTTACGATATTAGCAAACGTTTTTTACAGACAATGACATCACCCCACCCTCCTGTCACGTTCCTAGTTAGTGAGCTCCGGCTCGGGGGTCGCTGACAGTGTTGTAAGAGGGCTGGGTGATATCATCGCCTGGAAAAAACAATCGCTAATATCTTAAAAATAAAAATGTTAATTTTTACGGCACAAAACAGCACGAACATAGCACTAAAGAAACGCACTGGAGTTTTCATTTGTGCCGTTTGTAGGGGGGCAAAAAAACTGTTATAACTTAAAAACCATAACAGTACAAATAAAAATTTTAGCAGCACAAACCAGCACAAATGTAGCACTAACCAATGAGACCAGTTTTGTGTCTTTTGGGTGTTGTAGGGGGGCTGAGTGACCTTTGGTGACCTTTAATAAATCATTAATAACACAAAAACGATAAAAGATAAAACGGAAATTTAAACAGCACAAATGCAACACTATCCAAACAGCCGGTTTCATGTCATTTGGCTGTTGTAGGGGGGCTAGGTGATGTCATAGTCTGGAAAAAACAATTGCTAATATCTTTTTTTTAAATATACGTTTTTATTGATTTTCAAAAAACAGACAAAAATGAATACTTTCAGCAATTAAAGAAATTATATACATAGAAAACAAAACACACACAAAAAAAAAACCCTGCATACATACATACATTGGTCATACCTGGTTTCTGTGCCACTTTAATTTTAAAGAAAGGTGTTATCCCATGTTACATATGTCCACCTAGAGTTTTCACATAATCATGAGTCCTTGCCCAATAACTAATGGAGAAATAGCCAAGAGTCATATTCCTCTAGGAGGCTATTGAGGCTGTAGAGGGGTCCGTGAGCCATTTGGACCAAACCTTTTCATATTTGAGGAGACAACCCCTATTTATAGATGTTTCTTTGTATAATGGTAAGCTATTATTAATGAGTTGTTTCCACAAAGTCAGCGATGGGGGGGCTGGTATTCTTCCAGCTGAGAGCTATAGCTTTACGAGCATAGAACAAAAGCAGTCCCACCAAAGTACGCCCTTCTGTCGTAGGAATAAATTGCTCTATCAGACCTAGAATACATATTGGCATTAATCGTTGCAGTGGGATATATGTTATTTCGAATATAAAAGCTAGTATTTCTTCCCAATACCTTACAATAGCTGGACAAGTCCAGAATATATGGCTAAAGTCTCCAGGAGTCGCACCACATCGCCAACAACCAGGAGCAGAGTCTGAATTAATTTTATTTAATATATGGGGGGTGTAATATGCCCTGTAGACTATCTTAAACTGAATAAGTCGGTCTCTCAAGGAGACGAGAGAGTTGAAGGGAGAGTCCCATATATTATCCCAATCATCCTCATTAAGTTCAGGGATATCCTTGGACCATTTTGATCTTAATTTCTCTAAATCAGGGAGAGAGGCAGTTGTTAAGTGAAAATACAATTTAGATGCGGCATTCTTTGTACAATCCAACCTAAGAAGCTTCTCTAAGGCAGATTGAACTAGTTGTAGAGGAGAGCCAGAAAATTGACAGCTGAAGGCATGGGAGAGTTGAAGGAAATGAAAAGAATAGGACTGAGGAATATTGAAGTCGGAGATTAGTTGGGAAAAAGAAATCAAAGATTTATCCAAAACGATCTGAGTCACTGTTTTTATCTTAAAATTAGTCCAAGCATAGGGGTCGGGTAGTGAATAGAAATGCTCCAGAGTGGGATTTAACCAGAGGGGAGCACTAGGTGATATTGCCTGTAGGGGATATCGTTCAATTTTGAGGCCCTCTCCCCATACATGTAGCATGGTAAGCATAGATGGTGTCAATGAATATGGAGCACGCAGCGCCTCTAGGGATCCCAGTACTGCTGCTTCTACCTGAGTAGCGGAATTTGAGGTATCTGTGTTAAGCCACCAGGCCGTAGTTACTAGCTGAGAAGCCAAGTAATATTTATGGAAATCTGGACATGCCAGGCCACCTTGGGAGGTTGGGCGTACCAATGTTGCCCAGCTATACCTAGGGGGCTTTGATCTCCATATGAATGCTGAGAGAATACGATGTAGCCATGCAAAGAAAGATTTAGGGATCCACTGGGGAGAGTGTCGAAATAAATATGTGAATTTAGGTAATACATTCATTTTTATTAGATTTATGCATCCTAACAATGAAAGGGGTAATGACTCCCATGCCTTCAGCCGTTGTTGAGTCTCCTGGATCACAGGTGTTAAATTTAGGTATATGTAGTATGAAACCTGTCTGGAAACCACCACCCCTAGATATTTAAAATGCTCCATCCATCTTACGGGGGTATCCATATCGGCAGTGGCACGAGCCGCAGAGTCTATAGGAAATAGAAGTGACTTTTCCCAGTTTACTTTAAGGCCTGTGACTGCGGAGAAAGAAATGAGGACCTGTAGGGCCCCCTTAAGTGATGGTCCTGCGTCATTAAGAAAGAGGAGTAGCTCGTCCCCATACAGGGCCACCCTTTCCTCCAGCCAGCCAACACGCAATTCCTTAACATGAATGGAAGTACGGAGAGCCTCCGCCAGCAGTTCCATCGCTATGGCGAACAGGGCTGGAGAGAGGGGGCAGCCCTGTCGAGTACCCCTTGACAGAGAAAAGGACTGTGATAAGCTACCTCCCAACTTGATAGCTGAGGTGGGGTTTTGATAAATTATCTGTATCCATTTAATAAAGATCAGGGGGAACCCCATCCTTCTAAGGACCTCCCAAAGAAAAGGCCATTGCTAATATCTTAAAAATAAAAGCAGCACAAATGTAAATTTTTACGGCACAAAACAGCACAAACGTAGCACAAAGGAAACACACTTGAGTTTTTATTTGTGCTGATTGTGGAGGGGCCAGCTTCGCTGAGCTCTTGGGGAGCCAGTCTGTATGATGAGGCCACAATGTAGTGCACTGGGAACAAGATTGGAGATTTTTTTTGATAAATTCTGGTGCCTCTACAACAGACTTTGGATAGAAGTAACGGGTGGGGGAAAATTGGTTTTTGGGTGTCGGTGACGCTGTCATACCGTAACCCTATAGAAGTACTCTTGATGAAAGCAAGAATTGGCCTTGCTGTCAAAAATTGCAATGATATGCACCTGTCAAAGAGGTGTGGAAAAATTGGTCTTTGGGTGTTAATTGTGCCCATGAAACCTACACCAAAAACATTCTTCCAGGTGAAATCAACACCCACAACACTAGGCAGCCTAGAAGTCCTGCAGAGATTGCACATCCCAAAAACACTTAATCGGCGACATCAGCATCAGGGGCTTCATAGCTGCTGGTAATCCAGGACTGATTAATTTTGGTAAAAGTCAGACGGTCCACGGAGTCTGTGGACAGACATGTTCTATGATCAGTAACAAAACCTCCAGAAGCACTGAATGCCCGTTCAGAAAACACGCAGGATGCAGGGCAGCCCGGCAGCTCAATAGCATACTGGGCAAGTCCTGGCCAGTGGTCTATTCTGATGAACTAGTAAGCTAGTGGATCGTCGACTGGAAAGCTCTCCCTCTCTGTTTTCACCCCTAGATAATCGTCCACCATGTGATGCACACGCTTCCATTGGGATGAGGAAGCTGAGAGCCCTGGGCGGCGAGTACTAAAAAAATTGAGAAAGGCATCACTTAGGCGGCCGCCTTCTCCACTACTCCTCTCTTGACCAACAGAGGCCTCAAAACTATGTTTTCCATGACACTGTAACCTAACATAATCAGGAAAAGCATTCTATAAACTCCTCTTAAAGGTGTCCTCAAGAGATTTCATCTTCTGCACTCTCTGTGGGGGCGGGATGAGTTCTAAGACTTTCCCCTTATAACGGTGATCAAGGAGGGTTGCCAACCAATAGCGATTCTTTTCCTTTACGCCACGTATTCTTGGGTCCTTTTGCAGGCTTTGAAACATAAGGGAGCCCATGCACCACAAATTTGCGGAGGCATCAGAAGCAGACTCCTCGGGGTCACTGAGGATTACAGTATCTGGAACTGCCTCCTCCCAGCTACAGCAGCACAGATACCTGTGTATCAATTGCCATTAGAAATGGGCAGGGCTGATGCTGTGCGCCGTACACCTGGGGAACCTTTCCTGTTGACGCACACAGGAAGTGGTCACCTCCACATTGTCTCCACCCCTGTTGGGGAGGATTGTATCTATTAGTGGCCATATAAATATAGGAGAGAGAAGCTCTCCTTCTTATGGCTACTGGGGCCACTGTACACACCCCCCTTGGAAATACTGGCAATTGATACATAGGTATGTTGCGCTTTTTGTGCTGCTGTACATACTGAGATGAATGCAATTTTTTATTACGCAGTACGCATAGATTGATTAATTCACTCTTTATGTCTTTAGATGGTATTCAAGCTACTGCTTTGCAATATTAGAACTCCTGGTGGCTCTGTCTCTATAATAATTTTTATACGCAATTATTGCAATTATATCGGGACCTATAAGGCTTATGCAGCGTACACACGAGCAGACTTTTTGTCCGAGTCCAGCGGACAATCCGATCGTGTGTGGGCTTCATCGGACCTTCAGCTGACTTTTCCAGTCTAAAATCTGACGGACTTTAGATTTGAAACATGCTTCAAATCTTTCCGACGGACTCGAGTCCGCTCGAGAAATCCGCTCGTCTGTATGCTAGTCCGACGGACGAAAACACATGCTAGGGCAGCTATTGCCTACTGGCTATCAACTTCCTCATTTTAGTCCAGTCGTACATCATCATCGGACTTTGGTGTGATCGTGTGTAGGCAAGTCCGTTCATTCAAAAGTCTGTCAGAAGTCCGTCAAAAGTCTGACGAAAGTCTGCCGGAATGGCCGTCGGACTTTTGTTGTCGAAAAGTCCACTCGTGTGTACGCGGCCTTACAGGTATGTGGATTTTTGACTTTGATATAGATGCTTATCTGCATCTGTTTATATTAGACTGTTTGATAGAGATGTCTTTTGGTTGATGTCTTGTTTGTTTCTTGATTTTTTTTTTAACCACAGACCGGAAGATTTGCCCCCTTAAGGCCATTTTTTGCGATACGGCACTGCTTTGCTTTAACTGACAATTGCGTGGTCGTGCTATGTTGTACCCAAACAAAATTGACGTCTTTTTTTTCCCACAAATAGAACTTTCTTTTGGTGGTATTTGATCACCTCTGCGGTTTTTATTTTTTGCACTAAAAACAAAAAAAGAGCGACAATTTTGAAAAAAAAACACAATATTTTTTACTTTTTGCTAAAAGTATCCAAAAAAAATGTAAAAAAACAAATTTCTTCATCAGTTTAGCCCATTATATATTCTTCTACATATTTTTGGTAAAAAAAATAAGCGCATATTGATTGTTTTGTGCAAAAGTTATAACATCTACAAAATAGGGGAAAGATTTATGCCATTTTTATTATTATCTTTTTTTTCCTAGTAATGGCGGCGATCATTGATTTTTAGCAGGACTGCAACATGGCGGCGGATAGATCAGACACTTTTTACACTTTTTTGGGACCAGTAACATTTATACAGCGATCAGTGCTATAAAAATGCACTGATTACTGTCAGGGAAGGGGTTAACACTAGGGGGTGATCAAGGGTTTAAATGTGTTCCCTCATGTGTGTTTCTAACTGTGGGGGGATGGGACAGACTGGAGGAGGAGTTCCTCCTCCAGTCTGTTCCTCATTACTCAAACGATGGATTTACCTACTCAGCCATAGCCAGATCTGCTTGTGAGTCCTGCCAAAAAGGAGGGCCATATTAGATACAGAACCCACGTCTCAACCAGCTGTAAGTGGGAGAACAATGCAGGGGCTTTAAGGGAGCTGAAAGTTGGGTGTCTGTCAAAGGTGTGATTGGCCTGGAGGCTGCAGCAAGAGTGAGCTAGGCATGTTGGGTTCTGGAAGGGGGGGGGGTTAAGATTGGGGGTGCAAAATAGAAGGGAAAGCTGTCTCATGGGTGCAGCAGAGGAGGTGGTTGGGTTGGAGGGAGGCAGGAAGTGGGAGAACAAAACAGGAAGTGGTCAGTCTAAGGAGAAGTTAAA
Organism: Aquarana catesbeiana; assembly: GCF_042186555.1. Taxonomy (NCBI): domain Eukaryota; kingdom Metazoa; phylum Chordata; class Amphibia; order Anura; family Ranidae; genus Aquarana; species Aquarana catesbeiana. The sequence continues at coordinate 352,163,123 of NC_133325.1, read as the reverse complement.
AGGGTATAAGCTGTAAAGGAACTTGCATGGGTAATATGAGGGGGTGTGTGCTGGTGCACTAGAACCACGATTAAAGGGGAAAGCAGATGTGTTATGTTGGCAGGGGAGCACTAGAAGACCACCTTCAACTGGGGTATCCCTCACACCTGCATCCCTCCTATTTACTCCAACCCCCCCTCAAACCATATAGAACATATGGGTAATTTACCATTGTTTTCTATATGTGTCATAATTATATTTTATTATTTCCAGTGTATAGTCCTCCTGTTTTCCTATTTTCGCTCCTGAAGAAGCGGGGAATCATCAAAACATGTTGAGAGTTTGACCTCTTTTTGTCATATGATAACTGGAGATATCTGGTATCCTCAGTGGAACCCCAATTTAGGTGGCATGGAATGAATGAAGGAATTTACTATGCAACATTTAAAGTTTTTAAAATGTATGTTTAATTTATGTAAACATAAAACTTTATGGATTTTAATTACACATTTGTAATGTCATATGACGGTACTGGGAAAATCCCACTTGCCCCACCCCTTTTTTTCTAGATTTAATATGTATGATACTTGGTTACACTCACATAGTTTACAATTATCTGTTTGACATTTTATTAAGAGGTTAGCATAGCATTTCTGAAAGTAGAGCTATATGCAAAACTTTTTTTCTCATTTTGGATAGAGTAGGGCAGGGTTATAACCCCTGTCAGATTTTTTTCACCATCTGTGTCCCATTTCAGAGATTTCCCTTCACTTCCTGTTCCATAGCCAAACAGGAAGTGAGAGGAAACTAGACATGTGCACACTGAAATATTTCGTTTCGGAATTTCGTTTTCGTGCAAAAAATAAATTTATTTAGTTACTCCCGAAATGTGTTTTTATATATTTCGTTTTTCGTTAAAAATTGCATTCGTCCGAAAATCCAAGGTCGAATCTGTCATTGAAGGCTTATGGTGTCTGTCGAATGTTCAAAGAAGATTCGATGGAGCAGCTAAACTGTACGACGCTGTATAGTTTACCTACTCCGTCAAATCTTCTTAGAACTTTCAACAGACACCATAAGCCAAAGTACGTGTGTACTTAGTTCTAGCTATTTTTACTGCTCTTCCTCTTTGGTTACAATCAGCCAATAACATTCATCATCATCATTATTTTTATTTATCTTTTCTCCCCTACGTTGAATCTTTTCTCCGCTACGTCGAATCTTTTCTCTCTATGTAGAATAATCTTGAAATAATAAAGCTAAGGTTAGGCACATCCGACCACAGGTTTAATGGACACAGATTGTTATTGTTATCATCATGTCGAATCTCCTATCTATATCGAACTGTTGTAGCAACGAAAACGAAAATAAAGCATTTGTTTATGTCGGATCTTTCGTTTTTCGGATTCTGCACTTTCGTTATCGTTTGTTAAAACGATAACGAAAATACCTAAAATTCGGACGAAAATGCATTCGGACGAAAACGAATGCACATGTCTAGAGGAAACCCCTACAAATTAAGGGATTTCATTGGGGACCCTCAGAGCACGAGAACTAGTGTCCTCATTGGAAGATTTACCTTCTATTACTTTTCTGGGGACAACCCAAAATTTGGGATTTTTCTTTACTTTCACTTTCAATAATACTGGTAAACAGGACAAATAGGATGAATCTCCTTAATGGGGGCACAGACAGCAGTAGACAATGACAGGTGTTGTAATCCCTCTCCTCTCTATCCAAAACCAAAAAAAAAAAAGTTTTGCCTTTAGTTATACTTTAAGTTATATGGCATGTAGTACTTGGTATCAGGCTACAGTGCAGGTGGCTTTTCTCTTCACCTTTATACCAGAGTTTGTAATATTGTATGGAAAGAGGTAGATCACATCCTATCCTTGGTAGACATGTTCTGACATGTACATTCCAGGCATGGACAATTGGCAAGCAGATTTTCTCAGCTGGCAGCACCTGGACCTATGGGAGTGGCTCCTACATCAGGAGGTGTTCAGAACTGTGTCACAGGTAGGGAACATCTGATGTGGAATTCCAGGCCCCCAGGTTAAACTGCAAACTAGACCGGATGGTCTCATCATAAACCTCCATTTGAACCCATTAGATACATTTCTCTACTCTCACCCACAAGGTCATATATCCAGTAGCCAGCAAGTGTCTGAAATGCATACTTATCCTACAGGGAATACCCTATAGTTTTGCATAGGGACAGGGTGTTTCTGAGATCCAGAACTTCATTTATGCCTTAGGTGGTTTCTGTCTTTCACTTCAGCCAGGACATTGTTTTTCCATCCCTCTAACCTGCTTCAGTTTTCCAAAAGGAAATTTCCTTCCATTGTCTTGAGGTGGTTCAGGCTGTGAAACCCAGTACACATTGTCAGTCTTTAATATAGCTTTCAATAAACAATGAAATACGATTGATTGCCACTTGGAGACTGCACTCACTGCTGTTTGCACTGTTGGGGTCCATGCACAATGGACTTTAAAAATCGCTGCTTCTACAGGAGTTTTTTTTTTTTTTCTCCTGCCTGTAGAAGCAACTCAATGGAAACCCATGTGTCCATACACATTAGGATGTTTAAAGGCATATTTCAAGAGAAGAGTTTAGAGGCAGGAAAAAAAAAACATCACAAGTGCGGTTTTGAGAGTAGTTTTCAGGCAGAAAAAATGCTAAACGCGCCTAAACGTGGCATTTAGCAATGTTCAGTGTTTTCAAGTGTACATTGATTATAATGAAAAATGAGCAGAGGGGAATGTTTTGGAAAAAACGTTTATAATAGCAAACACCCATAAACTATCTTAAACTCTTGTGCAATACAAGCTACTATAAGCATTTTTTATGCCACTTTTCTGGCCAGGGGTGCTGGCCTTTTTTTTCTGCTCCAAGTGTACATGGACCCTTAATGAAGGCAACACCCTTTTATGTGACATAGCTTAAAGTGGATGTAAACCCAATGTCATCCCTTCTAAACTACTGCCATAGGGGTTATCTGTAAGGATATACATGCCTCCTGCATGTATCTTTACCTGTCAAATGTCTCCCCTCTGTCTGTTATTAGACCCGAAAAACTGCAGATTCTGTGGGTGGGTCTGTTGTCTGGAGCTCGGTGGGTGGAGTCGTGATGTCAGTAGACTCCCCGCCCACCTCTACACTCCTTGTCAATATGCATTTTCTCCTGTGTATTTCTAACACTGAACCTCTGCTGAACTTCTGCTATGATCTCTAACATCCAGTGAAAAGACAGGAAAGTAACCACATGACTTCAGCATGCCAAATCATGGTGAGGTGTGGAACAGCCAATCCTGGCAGAGCTGCTGAAGAAAGGAGTGGGGGAGGGAATTAAAAAATAATGCATGTCTTAGGCTAGTGCACGAGATGTAAATCACCTGTCACTCACAGCAAGGGGGAGGATTTGACAAAGTTTTTCTCAGTTTGTCAAGATTTATCTCACTGAACAATAAAAGAGGATTTCTCAGAGATGGATTAACTCTGTGTGGCAAGACTGGGCTCAAATGATAGGAAATCCTATACTCTACAGTATGATATAAAAAATAAAAATAAAAAAAAAAATTCGGGTTTACATCCACTTTAAGTTCACACTGTATAGTTTGGTTTGAATATAGTAGTATATGCTTCAAACTCCTGTGATTAACCTGTTTATAATACAGAGTTCCACTCAGTAAGTAACAAATTAGAGTATCTCTTTCTCTGGCCAGTCACCTTGATTCTCATCTTCTATAGCCACATTGTCTCTCGTCTTTCGTAATAAGTGGTAAATTCTGACAGGGTCATCATGGATCAAATCCTCTTCAGCTTGGCATTCCGCCGTAAGCTGTTCACTGTTCAGGTATATGCTGGATCTAGACAATAGTTGTCCATTTCTACTGACTGGCTTGTCTTCCACAGTCTGATGGCTAATTTGTTTTGGTTTCTTTCTTCGCTTTTTCCTTGGCCTTTTGGGGCTAAGATCTAGTGAAGCATAGCATGTCTGTTCCTCAGCTTCCAGCTAGTAAAAAAGGAAAAAAACAATTACCTTTCTTGCTTCATTTGTTTAGAGTAACTCATTTTATACTAATGTTTGGACTTCACAATATGGTATTGTTTTTACTAACTCCTCCTTTTACTAGGCGTTGTCAGTCCAGGACAAGACGACTACAGAAAATCTCTTCTTATTTATATAACAAGGGGGTGTTATATAGTTTGCAGAGGTAACAAGGGTTACATTAAAAATGTTTTAGATTTTGGATCAGCTTAAAGGGATGTTAAAGTCTTGTTTTTTTTAATAATAATAAACATGTTATACTTATCTGCTAGGGTTGCCACCTCATCCCTTTAAACCCGAACACATATTAATTACACAGGTTCTGTGGCTGATTAAGGTGGTAATTAAACTCACTTAGTGCCTTACCTGGATTCAATTAGCCACAGAACCTGTGTAATTAATATGTGTTCAGGTTTAACCGGTTCCCGACCGGCGCACGCCGATGTACGTCGGCAGAGTGGCACGGCTGGGCAAATGGGCGTACCTGTACGTCCATTTGAATTCCCCGCCGTGCCATTGCGTGTGCCAGCCGGTAGCTCCGTGAGTCGGGTCGCGGGTCCCGCGGACTCGATCGCCGCGGGGATACCCGTGATCGCCTCATGGAGAGGAAGAACAGGGAGATGCTGATGTAAACAGCATCTCCCTGTTCTGCCTAGTGACAAGTGTCACTGATCACAGCTCCCTGTCATCGGGAGCTGTGATCAGTGTAATGACACTGCTAGCCCATCCCCCTACAGTTAGTAATCACTCCCTAGGACACACTTAACCCCTCCCCGCCCCCTAGTGGTTAACCCCTTCACTGCCAGTGTCATTTACACAGTAATCAGTGCATTTTTAATCGCACTGATCGCTGTATAAATGACAATGGTCCCAAAAATGTGTCAAAAATGTCCGACATGTCCGCCATAACGTCGCAGTCACAATAAAAATCACTGATCGCCGCCATTACTAGTAAAAAAAAAAATTATTAATAAAAATATCCCCTATTTAGTAAACGCTATAACTTTTGCGCAAACCAATCAATAAACGCTTATTGCAATTTTTTTTTTACCAAAAATATGTAGAAGAATACGATCGGCCTAAACTGAGGAAAAAAAATATTTTTTTATATATTTTTGGGGGATATTTATTATAGCAAAATGTAAAAAATAATGCGTTTTTTTCAAAATTGACGCTCTTATTTTGTTTATAGCGCAAAAAATTAAAATCGCAGAGGCGATCAAATACCACCAAAAGAAAGCTCTATTTGCGGGAAAAAAAGGACGTCAATTTTGTTTGGGAGCCACGTCGCACGACCGCGCAATTGTCAGTTAAAGCGAAGCAGTGCCGAATCGCAAAAAACGCTCTGGTCAGGAAGGGAGTAAAATCTTCCGGGGCTGAAGCGGTTAAAGGGATAAGGTGGCAACTCTATCATCTGCTCTATGCAATGGTTTTGCACAGATCAGCCCTGATCCTCCTCTTTTAGGGTTTCCATGCCGGCACACCTGGCCTCTCCCTCCTACCGAGTGCCAAGCTGCTTGCTGTGGGGGCACCCATCTAGGCATGGTCCCAAACCCGGGGCTCTTTGTGTCCATTCACACACGGAGCTGCGACTCGCCCCCGCCCCCTGTCTCCTGATTGGCTCACTGGCTGTGATTGACAGCAGTGGGAGTCAAAGGCTGCCAAAAGCCAATCAGGAGTGCGGGTCCCAGAGAGACAAGGCTTTTGTGGACATCGCTGGACTGAGAGGGAGCTCAGGTATTAGGAGGGCTGGGGGGCCTGCTGCACACAGAAGGTTTTTTACCTTCAGGCATAAGATGCCTGAAGGTAAAAAACCTTGTGCCTTTACAACTACTTTAATAAAGAAAGTTAGGAGCTCACTGGATTTCTAGTATGGTTAATAGGCAGTTTTTGTTTGTTGCAGTTACCAAACAGATATAATTTAATGCTTTTTTTGGTATATTTAACAGATCACAAGGAGCAGTTTTTTGTTTGTTTTTGTTGCAGATATAATTGCAACACTGAGCACTGCACCCTGATCCCACCCAGTTGTGTGACACTAGCGAATGAATATTCGCTATTCTTCCTCATTCTCCTCCAGGTCAATCAGGAAGCCCCTATTGGCCAGAGAGTCTTAGGACTCCCTGGCCAATTGAGTCTCAGGACACACTTCCGGTTTCTATTTTGCCGGAAGGAGAATATCTCCTGTGTGCTCGCCGGAGCACCCCCTGCTCTTCCTTCTTCCTGACTCCATGCCTCCATGCCTCTATAAGGTAAGGCAGCCTCTCAGGGGGTGGGGGTGATTTCTGCCGCCGCCCATCTCTGGTGGGGGGGGGGGTGATCGCCGCTGTCTGTGTCTCCCGCGGGGGTGGTGGATGACCCGCCATCCATCTCTCGTGGGGGGGGAGTGTTGGTTGTATCGCCCCCCAATATAGTGAGCACCAGCCACCACTGTTTTTATTGGTATATTTAACTGATCACAGGGGAGCAAACGAGATCCCCATGCTATCACTAAGCAAATATGGTCATGATGTCACTTGGGAGACTGAGGTTTAATTTTAGCGACAGGACCCTGGAATATGTCATTCCTCACAAGTAAGCATCAGGAGTGGATCGGATCGAGCTTTTTTCTTTCGGCAGACATCGCTCATCAGTTTGATTAACAATGGATTTACATCTTGGGGCATTTTTTTTTTACATTTTGTGAATGAGTAGGGATATAATGCATACCTTGCTCGTTCACATGGGGGGGCAGTATCTAGAGGCCCCATCATTTAGATTCCAATAAGCCCGCTGCCCGCAGATCCCCACGACCACTCAGCTAGGTTTGTGGGGAAAGAGTTCCTTGTCCTCATCAACATAGGGACAAGGTGCTTTGGCAGGGATATCCCCCTGTGTCATGGGAATGTGGCCTGGTATGGTTCAGGAGGAAGAGGGTGCATGCTAGTTTCCACCCTTTTCTTGGCCAACCAGGCTCTATGCTCTGGTAAGGTTTAATATGGAATTTAGGGGGGGACCACATGCCTTTTTTGTTTTTTTTGTGTCCCCCTTGACAGCCATACCAGACCCTCATCAAGGGGGAAACCACATACTTTTTTTTGTTTGTGTGTGGTCCCTATTAACATCTATACTACACCCTCCTCTGGGACAAGGGTCTGGTATAGATGAAGGAAAGTGCGGGCCACTTTGTTAACAAACTAAAGTAATAGTCTGGGAGGTGTTCTTTGCTTGCAATTTAAACTGCATTTTACACAGCATAAAGATGCTCCACTTTACAGGTAAGTTAAGGGCATTCCCCAAGCATGTTATTTAAAGGAATTTTGCCATTTTTATTATTTCTATAATTGTAATATAAAATGAAAAATTAAAATCACAGCTCCCAGCCAAATATCATTTTTTTTTCACTTCGGTACATGTTCCCTAGGTCAGTGCCCAGCCCCCTATGCCATTTGACAACTACTTGCCTGGCACTTTAGTCATTTTTAGTAAAGTTCACCAAACCCAAGTACGTTCGGCTCATCTCTAATCAGTACACAAAGAAGCAGCAATAATTAATTGGGTATTATGTAATTTTCAAACTGCACTTTAAAAACATGGAATTCTTTATCTTTCTTGCCTGACCATTTTCATATGCGTGGCAAAAAAAATATCAAGAAGGTTATATAAACTGTACCCGTTCTTCCTCCCTGTTTCTTGTATGAGCAATTGCCATTGGTTCATAGCAACATTCATCTGTAGTATCTAAGATTAAAAAACAACGCATATTTTAATTGTCATTATGTTTCAGGCAATCATTTCAGTTTTCTGGTGAACACAAAATAGCTTATATAGCAATAGTTCAAAGAGAAACTGAGCATCAGACATTACTATGGGGACTTTTTATGGAAACTTTGCTGGATGAATATCACAACCATTTGGCCAGCTGTCACAAACTTTACCTGTATTTTGTATAATGATATTATTTCCTAAGATCGTCAGCTCCATCTAGCAATCATAATGCGGTATTTTCCTAAAATATCTGAATCAAAAAAATACACCATAATGACCATTATATGGAGTTGATAATTGTAGGAATAAACATATTAGGCAAATTAAGATGATTGGTAGCTTTATGTGTATTTAGCTGTATTCATAGGTGTACATTGGGTTGCTTTCCCTTCTGAATGGTACAGCAGTGCAACACTCGTAATGTATACCAGTGCAATAATGCGTGTTGAAGAAGCAAGGCAAAACACGCCTTTTAGCACAATGCATATATATATATATATATATATATATATATATATATATATATATATATATATATATATATATATATATACATATACACATATATATATATATATATACATATACATATATGAAAAGTCCCTTAGTGTGTTCTGTGCTGATTTAGCAGGGAAGAACCACTGAGCTCAGTGGGAGAACAGGAGATTTACACTGCCAAAAGTGATCACAAGCCTGAGGAAGGAGCACACATGGACTGAACATGCGTCTGTTGGCCTCCCTTCCCCACGTCTGAGCCCTGGGACACACCAGAGCGGCCGAATGGCCCAGGGCATACGCACCTGACAGCAATCGGGATAGCACAGAGAGACCCTATATGTGATATGCCTACTTTTACTCCACTTTTGTGAGTTGCTAATTTGTCTTTTAATAAATAATATTTTACTACTAGTCTACTACCAGGGCCAGGCCAAGACATTTTTACTGCCTGGGCCCAAGAATGAAATGCTGCCCCCCCCCCCCTCAAAAAAAAAAATCACACCCACCAAAAGGCCCCCACATTCATTATTTTATATCATGATAACTAAAATTTTATTTATCATAAAATTAGATTAAAAATGCCATAAATCTATTCCCTATTTTGTAGAAGGTATAACTTTTATGCAAACCAATCAAAATACGCTTATTGCGATTTTTTTAACCAAAAATATGTAGCAGAATACATATTGGCCTAAACTGATGAAGACAATTTTTTATATCCAATAGCTATAGGAGGGGTTTCCACCATCCCTGCTAAGTTTCATTTTATACAGTGTGTCCTATTTTCAGTTTAATGTGTATTATATGTGAAGTTGCGTATCAGAGACCGGTATTGTCGTAATATTGAATTCTATTGAGATTTCCATACATTAGAGGATTCCACCATTATTCTTAAGTTATTGATCAGTAAGTTAACGCTGCACTTTTTCTTTTTTTGATGTGGGCAGGCCTTTTACTAACACTTTTTTATTTTACCTCCAGTAGTTTATTGTAAATAGTAGTGTGATGATTACCTATTATACTAAAGATCGGCATGTGGAATTAATAAACATCAACAGATTTCAGTTGTGCCCCACCAGGCCGGCCCCCATGGACAGTGTGCCTGGCTGCTGAGTTCATCATTGACTGGAAACACTGATTGGTGCTGACAGGTGGCACTTATTAGCACTGGCAGGTGCCACTGATTGGAACTGACAGGTGGCAGTGATTGGCACTGACAGAGGAGAGGGAGTTTCATACTGAGCCGATATTGACGCTTAATGAAATTGTGTGTGACACAGACATGTAATGTAACTGCATGCAGGAAGAAATCAGCTGTCAAAATTCAGCGGTGATGTCGGGGGTGGGGGGGCCCGGGGTGGGCAGGACTCAGCAGCTATCAAACACCAGTCAATGATTAGGCAGCTTAAGAAAGGGGGCGGGGCCACATACACGTAGCGACCCTCTCAGACCCCATCCCATCGGCTGGTGTTTGATAGCTGCTGGGTCCTCCCCACCCCCGACATCAACGCTCAATTTTGACAGCTGGTCTCTCTCTGCATTCAGTTACATTACATGACAGTGTCACACTCTGAGTGACTCTGGCAAGCGTCAATATTGGCTCAATGTGAAACTGTCTCACAGGCACTAGGGGCTACACACTTATTGGATGCAGCCTTTCACAGAAGTCCCACAGGCAGATCTCGGGAGACAGCCAGCACGGTTGACCATACGGGTACAACTCCTACACTCAGATAGCGCTGCTGTGTTTTCACTGCTTACTCCCAAAAGTGTCAGTTTCTGAAAAGAGTTCAGGCAACAATTTCCCTGCATCATCATTGGAGACGTGGGCAATGGAAAAGGTATTAAGTTTAATTATTTGACCCTTTAAAATCTCAAGCAACCAAAATTGGCACTATAAAAAAGAAAAAAATGCATAATTTGGTCCTAAAGTCTGTTCATAACAATAACGGCCCGCCGTCGATATACGTTGGTCCTTTGATGTTAAATACTGTTGTTATAGGAGCAGATAGCTGCCATAACCCCAGTATTTTTTTCAACGGAGGGCGCGCTTTAAGATAAAAGTGGTCTTCATGGCGGATTCACTGTGAAATCACTTTTATTGGTGGCAGGAGAAGTGCCCACCCCCTCCAGCCACGTCCGGGTTGTCTCCGTCGCTTACCGGATCCATTGGTAGCGGCGGAGATGATCCGATCCTATCCCCTGATAGGCAGGAAGTTGAGTGAGGGAATGATGCCCCCACTCGACTGCATACCATCAGATGACGGGAGTGACGTCAAACGTCACTTCCGCCCACCAGTCTTAAAGAGACAATTTTTTTTTTAATTCTTTTTTAAAAGACTTTTTTTATTTTATTTTTTTATTGCTTTGAAGTGTAAATATGAGATCTGAGGTCTTTTTGATCCCAGACATCACATTAAAGAGGTCCTGTCATGCTTTTTTTCTAATACAAGGGATGTTTACATTCCTTGTAATAGGAATAAAAGTGATCCAAAAATATTTTTTAAAAGAACAATGTAAAAAACAAAACAAAAAGTAAATTAAAGGAAAAAATAAATAAATATGTTTAAAGCGCCCGTCCCTCCGTGCTTGCGCGTAGAAGCGAACGCATTCTTGAGTCACGCCCATATATGAAAACGGTGCTCAAAGCACACATGTGAGGCATCACCACTATCATTAGAGCGAGAGCAATCATTCTAGCAAAAGACCTCCTCTGAAACTCAAAACTGGTAACCGGTAGAAATTTTTAAAAGTCGCCTATGGAGATTTTTAAGTGACAACGTTTGTCGCCAGTCTACGAGCGGGTGCAATTTTGAAGCGTGACATGTTGGGTATCAATTTACTTGGCGTAACATCATCTTTCACAATATAGAAAAAAATTGGCTAACTTTACCGTTCTTATTTTTTAATTAAAAAAATTGTGTTATTTGCCAATAAATTTGCGTTTGTTAGACAGCTGCGCAAATACGGTGTGACATAAAGTATTGCAATGACCGCCATTTTATTCTCTAGGGTGTCTGAAAAAAAAATGTTTGGGGGTTCTAAGTTATTTTCTAGCAAAAAAAAATGATTTTAACTCGTAAATACCACATGTCAAAAATAGGCCTGGTCCTTAAGTGGTTAAGGCCGCCCATACACGGACCAAATTTCTTTCCTGCAACCAATTAGCTTGATTCCCCCATCAACACAGACAATGCTGATGAGGGAATCCCTCCTGCTGGGTCATTGTCCTCTCCTGGCGGGGGAAGCTGTCCCCGCTGGGACAAGACAGTGATTATTGCTAGGGGCTATAGTAGCCCCTAGCAATAATCGCAGATAAAACCCGGCATGTTGGATGTACACAAGCTGATCGATCAATCAACTTGGTACATTTAACCTGCCCATACAGGTTTCAAATGTTGGCCAGTTCCTGCAGAACTGTCCGAGATTTGAACAGAGTATGGCTTTCTAAGTTTAGAAGAACTCACAAACACCATAGTATAACATAGCAAACTGCATTGACTTAAAGCAACCAATCAAAATGTTCTGGAATACTGCACTCTACACCATGTTATTTTATAGGGCTTTATGGGTGTACAGGGAGCAGAACGTTTTTTTGAGCTTCAATCCTAAAAGATCTGTCAATTTGTGTCTGTCTCAAAAGGAGAGAAATCTTTATACGGACAGATTATTAGCCACAGTAGACGTCTGGATGGAGATGCAGTAGATTCTGCCTTGATATTTCTTCTTTAAGATGCAGGAATTTAGCTATCACTGTGAATCTAGAAAAATATATCTAGATCTAGAATATATCAGGTCTGATTAGTCCCTGCACTTTTCATAAAGCCTGTCATTTGTCTATCATATTTGTAGTCACTTGTATGAAATGAATCAAAGTCATATTTACTTACCAAGAACTGGCTGATTCAGGTTGCCATAAATAGGGTTAGTTTCATTGCACTGCTGATCAAAACTGCAGATTCAAATAAGTAATATTAATTTTACTAAAGCTGAAGTAGTGATATACAACGTATTTATGAACAATAATTTGTATCCAGACATAAATCTTATATAGTTGTTTTTTTTTTCTGCATTCCGGCATATAACTCTTTAACATATGTTTACATATTATATAAGAATAGACCATTCTGAATACAAATCATTTTTAAAGTAGAGCTAAAGCTGCAGATACATACCACTTCTCCAACGGTCTGCTATCTGCAAGGTTCCTCGTCAGTGCCAGCATCTTCTTCCCTGGTTTCCTCTGTATGCTGGTCTTTGGCCACCCTGATTTGCTGGCGCAGGGTGACATAACTCCAGCTTAGTGTGGATTGTAGAGAAATGCAAGCAGTAAGGTAGTTTTATGTTATTGCAGAAGAGACGTTAATGAGGTTGATTTATTAAAGGCAAATATACTGTGTACTGCGAGTGCACTTTTAGTGCATTTTTATTATTATTATTATTATACAGGATTTATATAGCGCCGATAGTTTACGCAGCGCTTTACAACATTAGGGCAGACAATACAAGTACAATACAAGTCAATACAGGAGGAATCAGAGGGCCCTGCTCGTTAGAGCTTACAATCTAGGAGGGAGGGTGCATTTTAGTGCATTTTTAGTGCATTTGCTCTAGATCTGAGGGGAAGCTCTGAAATGAGGGGAAGCTCTCTTGGTTTCTATCATCCAATCAAAGCAAAAACGCTGTTTTTTTTAAATTTTCCTTGCATATAAATAAGTATTCTTTGCAAAGTGAAGCTTTACCGCATCTACTAAGCTCTGGAGCAAGCGCACTTGCAGTGCACAGTATATTTTCCTTTAGTAAATCAACTCCATTGCCTGTCTCCTCTGCTATAAATACCCAGCCTGCTCATAAGATTTTTAGATCTGGCATTAGTTCTACTTTTACTCCCAAAAAAGGAAGTTTGTTCCGTTTAACCTTCCACCCACAATCACAAATGCCTTTTTTTCTGTGTGTTTATTTTGTTTTTTACCTCAGCCCTGTCCTCTGCTACCATTCTGGCCTAGGCCAAGATGACATATCCCTGGTCCTGCAGCCTCCTGGGTTACTCACCTCACGTTTTCCAGGAGGCTGCAGGACCAGGCACAGAGAGTGACAAGAGGGCAGACCCAATGCATCATCAAGACCAGGCTGTCTGTACCCAGGAGAGACAGCTAGCTGAGGCTGGCAGCACAGGACCTGGGCTATGTCACCCAAAAAGTAGACTACAGTGGAACAACGCTGGATTCTCTGTGAGGTGAGCATGTGTTTTGGAAGATAACCTGGCAATACATGTAAGGGATGGGAAAAAACATGAGGAGAGTTAAAGTGTTACTAAACCCAGGACCCTGCATTCACTATATCTGGTCTCCCACAGTACACAGAACATGGAAATGCAATAATTCTAGTAAATATAAACTGCTAAAAAACCTTTTCTCATCAGTATATAACAGTCTTGCGACTTCTATCAGCGCCTGGTTAAAGCTTGTAGGAGGAGTTTTCATACTGCACTGGCTCTCCTATCAGGATGCAGGACCCCTGACCCTTTGTCTGGAAAGTGCTGATTGGCCCTGTGCCGATCGCATGCACTCTCCCAAGATAAAAAAAAAACCCTCTAGCAATACACACCAAACTGAGCATGTGCAGCCTGACTTCAGTAACTCTGTCTTATCTGGACATGTTCTGGAGTCAGTGAAAGGAGAGGAGGATCTATGCATACAGGATCAAACAGCCTTTTTTACACAATGCAGAGGATTAACCCTTTAGGTTTTACAGTGAATATAACAAGCATGCTCTCCTGCCTGATTTTACTGTTGTGTGTTTAGTAACACTTTAAGTTCCACTTTAAAGTATTTGTATCATTACAGATTAATGTAATTAATGTAACAAATTGCTTGTATTTTAACCATCTGGGTGTTTTGTGGATAGTGGGGGAAAAGAAATCAAGCTTTCCATTGCAATTTAAAAAAAAGAAAAATCCACTGCTTTCAATATACACCATATTGTCAAAAGTATTGGGACGCCTGGCTTTACATGAATGTTGCAGCTATAATAGCTTCAACTCTTCTGGTGACCTCACACATGCACTTCTGGAAGAATGGTCAAACATTCCCATAGACACACTCCTAAACCTTGTGGACATCCTTCCCAGAATAGTTGAAGCTGTTATAGCTGCAAAGGGTGGGCCAACTCAATATTAAACCCTACAGACTAATGCCCCGTACACACGGTCGGATTTTCCGATGGAAAATGTGTGATAGGACCTTGTTGTCGGAAATTCCGACCGTGTGTGGGCTCCATCACACATTTTCCATCGGATTTTCCGACACACAAAGTTTGAGAGCAGGCTATAAAATTTTCCGACAACAAAATCCGTTGTCGGAAATTCTGATCGTGTGTACACAAATCCGACGGACAAAGTGCCACGCATGCTCAGAATAAATAAAGAGATGAAAGCTATTGGCCACTGCCCCGTTTATAGTCCCGACGTACGTGTTTTACGTCACCGCGTTTAGAACGACCGGATTTTCCGACAACTTTGTGTGACCGTGTGTATGCAAGACAAGTTTGAGCCAACATCCGTCAGAAAAAATCCTAGGATTTTGTTGTCGGAATGTCCGAACAAAGTCCGATCGTGTGTATGGGGCATAAGACTGGGGTGCAATTAAAGTTCATGGACCTGTAAAGGCAAGCGTCCCAATACATTTGGCAATATAGTGTATTTCTGTGTGCTAGCTATTATAAATATGCTTCAAAAGCACTGTCATAAGCATGTCAAATATGCTATATCCTTCACTTAGCATCAATATTACACACTGGTAGCACTGAATATGAAGAAATCGCAACGCGATAAAGGATTTTAAGTAAAAAAAGGTCTAAAAGACGTATCTTGAGTGGATGTTACAGAGAGTTTATAAGACAGCAATCTGAATATATTAAAAAGCTTTAATTGAAGAAAAAAGTAAACATTACAGAAAATATGAGAAAAATACATATGGGTTTATGATTGTCTAATGCCTGTAAATTCTAACTAAAATAGCATTTTGTTTTCTAAGCTGTGTTTATCATCATAAGCATTTGCATTTTTTTTAATCAGTATTCATTGTTCATCTTTTTTATCCTTTGTTTCATTTCAGTGCTGCTGATCTCCAGCAACTTCTTTGCAACCCCTTTTCTGTCTACACTCAAGCAATGGCTGCATGACATTTCCGTGTGGGTTTCCTTGTGGTGACAGCTGTGGCCCACACCTGTGTAATGTGTTTAAACACCCATTTACATTTTCAACACGACTCCCCCATCAATACAGTGCTGACAGGGCAACCCCTCCTGCCCAAACATTGTCATTCTCAAAGCGGAGTGGGGGAAGCTGTTCCCCACTGGGAGAAGTCAGTGATTATTGCTAGAGTCTATAGCAGCCGCTAGCGCTAATCACAAGTAAATCGAGCAGGCTGGTTGTATGCTAGTTGATCGATCAACTTGGTACATTTAAACTGCCCATACACGGTTTAACTGCTTTCTGACCAGCCGCTGGCATTATACTGTGGCAGGTCGGCACGATCCCGCTAACCGTTGTAGCTATACGTCGGTCCCTTTAAGCAGGATAGCAGGCGCGCACGCCGCTGCACAGCGGGGGTGCCGATGCTCATGACCGGCGGTCGCGATGACCGCCGGCCACGAGCGATCGCAGACACAGGAGGCAGAACAGGGATGTGTGTGTGTGTAATCTTCTGTGAGGAGAGGAGAGAGAGATTGTGAGTTCCTACGAGCTTGGAACCACGATCTGTCATCTCCTATATTCAGTCCCATCCCCTACAGTTAGAACACACACCTTGGAGAACACAGTTAACCCCTTGATCGCCCCCTGTTAACCCCTTCCCTGCCCGTGACATTTATACAGTAATCAGTGCATTTTTATAGCACTGATCGCTGCATAATTGTCAATCGACTCAAAAAATGTGTCAAAAGTGTCCGATGTGTCTGCCATAATGTCACAGTCTTAATAAAAATCGCAGATCGCCGCCGTTACTAGTAAAAAAAATAATAATAATATAAATGCCATAAATCCCCTATTTTGTAGACGCTATAAGTTTTGCGCAAACCAATCAATATACGACTTTTGCGATTTTCATTACCAAAAATATGTAGAAGAATACATATCGGCCTAAACTGAGGAAAAAAATTAGCCTTTTTTAAAAAAAAATTGGGGCTATTTATTACAGCAAAAAGTACAAAATATTTTGTTTTTTTTTAAAAAATTGTCGCTATTTTTTTGTTTATAGCGCAAAAAATAAAAACCGCAGAGATGATCAAATACCACCAAAAGAAAGCTCTATTTGTGGGAAAAAAAGGCGTCAATTTTGTTTGGGTACAGCGTCGCACGACCGCGCAATTGTCAGTTAAAGCAACGCAGTACCGAATCGCAAAAAATGGCCTGGTCATTCATTGAGCAGCCAATTCTTCCGGGGCTGAAGTGGTTAAACAAGAACCTTTTATATCAAGATCAAAAGTAAAGCTCAATAAAAGCTTACAGTGCTTTCAATAATAGTGGCTTTGTCCTGCAGTTTTCCTCTCCATGGCAAAGTGTTTTTTCCCTCTTTCCTCCTCCCTACTAACTCCCCAAATGTAACCAAGAAAAAAATAGACCTAATAGTGTGATACCATAAAAATAAGTGATTTTATTAAATAGGAAATTACTCACAAGATTTACCAAAAGTTAACACAAAGCTCACTGCATTCAAGTAATGCCGCTGGGATAACTCAAATAACCTGTGCGCAGAGCATAACAGCTGGCCAGTCAGTGTCTCACCCAGACAGCACAAATTGGCAGCCCACTTCCGGTAACTGCTAAGCCACACTCCAACCCGTTTCGTCATCACAGACTTTTTTCACATAAAGAACCATTGAGAATTGGCTTTAAGGACTTCATGGACTATTTCTTTTCAAAGCGTCACTTGCTGTGGATAGTGAATGAAGACATATGCACATTGGACACTGGGTGAATTTTTTTTTTTTTTTTATAGATAGAATTATTGTTTTTGCATGCATTGCACATTAACTTTATTTGCACAGTGCTGCATAGCAATTTATGTTTTGTATGAATTCACTTTTAATATTACTACAGTGATAGCCGCAACCTTTTGAGTTCCATGCCTTCCCCTCAGCACATTGATCATAGGGGGGTCACTCATTTGACACTATGACCTGTGGGAGCTTACAGTGTTCTGGTACCACCAACACCTAAGGTCCAATTTTCTGCAGAGTATATAGGGCAGGCCGTATAGTATATATACTGCTGTTCAGAGTATATACAGTCAGGTCCATAAATATTGGGACAGCGACACAATTCTAATCTTTTTGGCTCTATACACCACCACAATGGATTTGAAATGAAACGAACAAGATGTACTTTAACTGCAGACTTTCAGCTTTAATTTGAGGGTATTTACATCCAAATCAGGTGAACGGTGTAGGAATTACAATAGTTTGTATATGTGCCTCCCACTTTTTAAGGGACCAAAAGTAATGGGACAGATTAACAATCATCCATCAAACTTTCACTTTTTAATACTTGGTTGCAAATCCTTTGCAGTCAATTACAGCCTGAAGTCTGGAACGCATAGACATCACCAGACGCTGGGTTTCATCCCTGGTGATGCTCTGCCAGGCCTCTACTGCAACTGTCTTCGGTTCCTGCTTGTTCTTGGGGCATTTTGCCTTCAGTTTTGTCTACAGCAAGTGAAATGCATGCTCAATCAGATTCAGGTCAGGTGACTGACTTTGCATAACATTCCACTTCTTTCCCTTAAAAAACTCTTTGGTTGCTTTCACAGTATGCTTCGGGTCATTGTCCATCTGCACTGTGAAGCGCTGTCCAATGAGTTCTGAAGCATTTTGCTGAATATGAGCAGATAATATTGCCCAAAACACTTCAGAATTCACCTGGCTGCTTTTGTCAGCAGTCACATCATCAATAAATACAAGAGAGCCAGTTCCATTGGCAGCCATACATGCCCACGCCATGACACTACCACCACCTTGCTTCACTGATGAGGTGGTATGCTTTGGATCATGAGCAGTTCCTTTCCTTCTCCATACCCTTCTCTTACCATCACTCTGGTACAAGTTGATCTTGGTCTCATCTGTCCATAGGATGTTGTTTCTAGAACTGTGAAGGCTTTTTTAGATGTTGTTTGGCAAACTCTAATCTGGCCTTCCTGTATTTGAGGCTCACCAATGGTTTACATCTTGTGGTGAACCCTCTGTATTCACTCTGGTGAAGTCTTCTCTTCATTGTTGACTTTGACACACATACACCTACCTCCTGGAGAGTGTTCTTGATCTGGCCAACTGTTGTGAAGGGTGTTTTCTTCACCAGGGAAAGAATTCTTTGGTTATCCACCACAGTTGTTTTCCATGGTCTTCCGGGTCTTTTGGTATTGCTGAGCTCACCGGTGCATTCTTTCTTTTTAAGGATGTTCCAAGCAGTTGATTTGGTCACACCTAATGTTTTTGCTATCTCTCTGATGGGTTTGTTTTGTTTTTTCAGCCTAATGATGGCTTGTTTCACTGATAGTGACAGCTCTTTGGATCTCATATTGAGAGTTGACAGCAACAGATTCCAAATGCAAATAGCACACTTGAAATGAACTGTGGACCTTTTATCTGCTCCTTGTAAATGGGATAATGAGGGAATAATACACACCTGGCCATGGAACAGCTGAGCAGCCAATTGTCCCATTACTTTTGGTCCCTTAAAAAGTGGGAGGCACATATACAAACTGTTGTAATTCCTACACCGTTCACCTAATTTGGATGTAAATACCCTCAAATTAAAGCTGAAAGTCTGTAGTTAAAGCACATCTTGTTCGTTTCATTTCAAATCCATTGTGGTGGTGTATAGAGCCAAAAAGATTAGAATTGTGTAGATGTCCCAATATTTATGGACCTGACTGTATGGGGCCTGGGGGACCCCACTCCATTTTTTAAAAAAATTTTGGGTGTGGGGTTCCTCTTAATATCCATACTAGACCTGAAGGGCCTGGTATGGATTTTATGGAGGACATCCACGCCATTTTTTTTGGTATGTTTGGTAGTTTTATCTATATTGCCGGGATCCGACAATACATTACAGCCGTGATCAATTTTAAATGACATTTTTTCCTTTATAAATGTCATTTTGCTGTGGCACTGTTATAAACATGGGAAAGATGTGCTACTTTACAGGCATACTAAGGACACCCCCCAGGCATGATATTTAAAGGAATATTTCATTTTTATTGTTTCACTTTAAGTATTATTAAAATTACTACTCCGAAAAAAACGGCTGTTTTTAAAACTATTTTTTGCATTGATACATGTTCCCTGGGGCAGGACCCGGGACCCACAAACACTTTTTTGGCAATCACTTGCATATAAGCCTTTAACATTAGCACTTTTGATTTTTCACATTCATGTCCCATAGACTTTAACAGTGTTCGCATGTTCGAACAAATTTTTTGCCTGTTCGTATGTTCTACTGCGAACCCAACCAGAGGGTGTTCGGCTCATCCCCAGTTTACTCTTTTTAAATCATAATGACAACAGAAACTTTTACCCTGATCAAAAGTTTACATACCCTGGTGATTTTGGCCTGATAACATGCACACAAGGTGACACAAAGGAGTTTGAATGGCTGACCTCACTTGTGATCTGTTTGCTTGTAATGTGTGTGTGTGTGTGTGTGTGTGTGTGTGTGTGTGTGTGTGTGTGTGTGTATAAAAGGTCAATAAGTTTCTGGACTCCTGACAGACCCTTGCATCTTTCATCCAGTGCTGCACTGACGTTTCTTGATTCTGAGTCATGGGGAAAGCTAAAAAATTGTCAAATCTGCAGGAAAAGGTAGTTGACCTGTATAAAACAGGAAAAGGATATAAAAAGATATCCAAGGAGAATTCCAATCAGCAGTGTTCAAACTCTAATGAAGATGTAGAAAATGAGGGGTTCTGTTGAAACCAAACCACGGTCAGGTAGACCAACTAAAATTTCAGCCACAACTGCCAGTAAAATTGTTCGGGATGCAAAGATAAACTCACAAATAACTTCAGGTGAAATACAGGACTCTCTGAAAACATGATGTCGTGGCTGTTTCAAGATAAGGAGGCACTTGAAGAAAGATGGGCTGCATGGTTGAGTCGCCAGAAGAAAGCCATTACTACGCAAATGCCACAAAGTATCCTGCTTACAATACGCCAAACAGCACAGAGATATGCCTCAAACCTTCTGGCACAAAGACATTTGCAGTAATGAGACCATAATTGAGCTCTCTGGCCACAACTATAAAGGCTACATTTGGAGAGGAGTCAACAAGGCCTATGATGAAAGGTACACCATTCCTACTGTGAAACAAGGAGGTGGATCGCTGATGTTTTGGGGATGTGTGAGCTACAATGGCACAGGAAATTTGGTCAAAATCGATGCCAAGACGAATGCATTATGCTATCAAAAAATACTGGAGGAACATTTGCATTCATCAGCCAGGAAGCATGGGACGTACTTGGACATTCTAACATGACAATGACAATGATCCAAAACACAAGGCCAAGTCAACCTGTCATGGCTACAGCAGAATAAAGTGAAGGTTCTGGACTGGCCATCTCAGTCTCCTGACCTCAATATCATTGAGCCACTCTGGGGAGATCTCAAACATGCAGCTCATGCAAGACAGCCCAAGAATTTACAGGAACTGGAGGCTTTTTGCCAAGAGGAATGGGCAGCTTTACTCTCTGGGAGGATAAAGAGCCTCATTCACAAATACCACAAAAGACTTCAAGCTGTCATTGATGTTAAAGAGGGCAATACACGGTATTAAGAAATTGGGTATGTAAACTTTTGATCAGGGTCATTTGGGTAGTTTCTGTTGTGATTATGATTTAAAAAAATCTTGATAGGAATGCAGACTTTGAATTGGAAACAAGTAGCTAGCGACACAAAGCGTTCAAATGAACACATCAGTCAGGGAAAAAATCACAAATTGCTGTATACTAAAGATACAAGGAAACAGTATTTTGTACTGGAACATTGAGGCATACGACCGCTCCCTAAGAGCAACATCTGGGAATGTTCATTTTTAGATTAGGTTACAGAATCTGCACCAGCTGGTCAATAATGCAATAAAATGCATTTATCACAGTAAAGATGGCAGCTGGAAATGTACAGGCACAGGCGACAATGCCCAATCTATTTAAAGCTTTAAAGTGCCACAGAGTGAATCATAAACGTGTGTGGCCATCCCTTCTGATTAAAAAAGTATAAACATTAGTAGGTGAGAAGGAGTGGGTAGGAAGATGCTACCAGCACTGGCTTGTTGTAAGAAGGGGAAGGACAGTAGTGATCAGGACAGATTTTGTAGTCTAATCACTTGTTCTCTCTGACAGCACATGGCAGTGAGCCCCCCAAGACATAGACCAGGGCGCAAGGCTGCCATCCTGTTTGGAAATATTGTATATCAATTGATGGTGTGGAGCATAATTTATTCTACCAAATTTTCACAATCAGCGGAATATGATGGGAAGTAACTACCTGCATAGTTCATTTGTTTACAAGTTGTGCTGTTTGGAGCCATCTTAAGTATAACTGAACCTGTGCTGAGCATTCTTTAAAAAGGAGCTCCAGTCTGGGCAACTAAATTAAAGTCAATCAAACTTACCCGGAAGTGGGAGCGGATACCTGTCAAAACTCAGCCCGAGTTGCGCTGTGCTTTCTGAATGGTTTCCGCTTTCTTCTGAGACCTGTGTGTGTGCCAGAAGGCAGTGGGGGGAAGGAGAAGGGGCTGGACATACTTGGAGATCGCTGAGGCGATCTTACCCAGAAGTGGTAAAACTAGATACCCACCCCCCCCCCCCAAAAAATGCCAAATGTGGCAGTGTAGGGGGGAAGGGTGCGAACAAGTGGAGCTGGGTGGAGCTCGGTGGGCTTTAACTACTTCAGATCTCACATCTGTACACCCTCTATGGTCCAGAGCAATTTTCACATTTTTGCTATAGACTTGTTTATTCCCTCTCCACTCTATCCAAAACTCAAAAAAAAAAGTTTCAGTTCAAGTGTTAACAAGGGGTTAAAGAAAACACTTTTTTTTACTTGTAAGGATGTTTTAGGGCCCATTCACACTTGTTGTGCAAGTTTGGAAATGACAAGTTGCATGACAAGTTACAGCCCATTGTTTGCAATGGCATTCGTTCAGATCGGTGCAACTTAAAGTCGCAGCGATTTTGAAAAGGTGCCTGCACTACTTTAGTACAACTTTTGATGCAACTTTGGTCTAGAGAATGTAAAGTCTGGAAATCGTGTGAATTTGGAGACTCGCTAATGTGAATGGAGTCTCAACTGACATCATATGCAGATTGAACATCATCTATTTGATCTGCACATAAATTAAACAAAATAAATACAAGGTAACAGTGCCACTTTGCATTTTTAAATCTTAAGGCTCGGTTCACACAGGGACGACTTGTCAGGCGACCTAGTCGCCTGACAAGTCGCCTCCCGTTCTGTGCTATGGAACCGTTCTAAGGGAAGCGACGCAAGTCGCTCCGACTTAGAAAAAGGTTCCTGTACGACTTTGGGGGCGACTTGCATAGACTTCTATACAGAAGTCGTTTTGCAAGTCGTCCGGGCAGTCGTGTGCTCGGTGAGGCGACCTGCAAGTCGTGCCGCCTCTGGTGTGAACCGAGGCTAAGTCTGAACAGTGTTTATAAACACTAATCAAAAGACCTGTTTTTGACAGCAGTGGCTAGAGCTATATTTACATTTAGCAAGGAAATGCTGGTAAAAGCGTTGGTGGGGAGCAGTAGCGGGGGGGAGGGACAGGGCTTGTTATGTATGCTCTTTGAACTCCTGTGAATATTTTTTTGGGTATACTTAGCACACCCAGTCCTTCTGGCCCACTGCTGTGACCTCTCCTCCCACTTGCCAGCAATTCCGAGCTCCTAAAATGAAAGCGGGAATTTGCTGTGTAAATCCAATGACCATTTTCTGTCGAACAGGCATGCTGGTAAACCACTTGCAACTAAAGGCTGATTTGTGCCTGGACTGATGTGTATAGTACACCATAGCTCACAGCCTCCAGGGGCCTATGTAATCCTCTTTGGCTGCATAGGGGAAGCTATGCCTGTCCACCACTAAAGTACACCCTTGGGAGATGAGATGTGCAGAAGATAGAAGCAGATCCCAAGAGGCTTCAGACTACAGTGTGTCAAAGTACTGTAGTAAGTAGTAAGTATTGCTATTTACATTTTCTCTCATAAAGCCATTTAAGTGATGTGTATTTTAAGTGAAGTTATCTTCTACTAACACACTGATCGCTGTATTTAATATGTTAGATTATAAAAGTTGTAAGGTTTAGTACATTTACTGAGACATTTTAAAAATGAAAATAGGTGTACATACCTTAGGGTACACTGGCTGTAATATCTCACTTCTTTCTCTGTATAAATACAAATTAGACATGTGATTCAGAAGTAAGAACATTGCAGCATCTGCAGATAAAATGGAAGCACGCACCAATAAAAATGTATTGGAAAAAAACAAAACAAATAAAATGAAACTTACTTAAAGTCCCACCAAAATATTTTTGTTATAGTTTTGGAAAAAGTGGGTACAGGTTAGAATATGTGTCATATTTTTACTGTGACTCCAGGTGTTTTTTTAACTCTTCTCAGGGGTGAAAGGGTCCAGGATCTGGGTGCAGGCCCTGGGCAAGGACTTTTTTTTTTTTACCTTTCTTCTCAGGGTGGAAGAGTCCAAGGTCTGGGTGTAGGCCCGGGGCAAGGACCACTGGGCTGTGTGCATAGAGGCAGCTGGTAGCTCCCATCCTCTGGATATACAGCAGTTCTCTGCAGTGTATGGGGAGATACCAGATAAGAAGGGGGCTTAATGTTTATAGAGAGACATATGGGATGGTTAAAGCATGTGGGGAGATACTGGGTGGGGGAACTTGTCAGACAGGCTGTATGGGGTTCCTTGATTTCGAACGGTGGTGATATCCAGAAGAGAGACCTTTCAAATAGATAGACATCAGATAAAGCCAGCATAAAGCTTAGCTTTCTGTGTTCCTTAGCACACAAATCATACAAATAGACAGTGATTTTACTGTAGCATTCTAAAACTAGTAAGGTGATGTATAATTTATGGGAGGCTAATGAGAAAATCTTGGATCATCATGAATAGGGTTTTTCACTTATGCATCTAATGATTACCCAAAAAAAGCATAAATATTCTAGATATTTCATAGCTCTCAACTGTCCCTGATTTTAAAGGACTGTCCCTGATTTGGAACAAAGTCCCTCTGTCCCTCTTTCCTCCTGATATGTCCCTTATTTTGGTCTAATCTATATATTTGTATACAAAATGCACTACTTATCTATCAAAAAGTATTTTATAGTGCTAAACCTTTCATCCAATTAGAAAATTGCTGCATTTCTAAATTCCAAAAGCCGGTACAAAGTAATAGTAGTGGTAAAAAAGCACTTGCAGGTTTAACCAATCATTGTTTTTGTACAATTCCCCTGTAAAGGTGTGTGTCCTATGCCTACATACTTTGAGTGTCCCTCATTCCCATCTTGGAAAGTTGGGAGATATGGTATTATTCATATAGCAAAGAGGACTGACAAGATTACATCAATGCTGTGAACCTGTGATAAAAATGTTAACTTCTTATGCTCAATTTTATTTCCAGTTTTCTCAAAGTGGTTTTAAACATCAGACAGATTTTTCAGGTGATTGTATCAATAATAGCTTGGCAACCCAGAATCATGCTCATGGAATTATTACAGCTTTCTAGCCAGAAAACTCCCCATTAAAGAGGAACTTCCCCCTTATCATAACAATTACAACAAAGGTACCTTTAAAGACATTCAATAATGACAATCTAGAAACAGATACTTATAAATACTTGCAGGCATTCTTCTCACTATGACCATTTTAACTAAGGGCAGATTAATTAATCTCCCTTTAATTCCTGGTACTGACCTAGAACACTGGATCTGTCCGTGACAGGAAGTTCCCAGGATGCAGCTGTAAGGCCAGGGTTGCATCACCACTGCCTTAACCACTTACGGACCGCCCACCGTAGTTATACAGCAGAGGATATCATTGTTATAGCAGCTTCTAGCTGCCATAACCCCAGTATCCTAGTTTTCAGTGGGCGGTCCGCTACAAGATAAAAGTGGTCTCTGCAGCAGATTCGCCACAAGATCACTTTTATCGGTGGCGGGAGAGGGGCCCCCTCCCGCTGCGATCCGGTGCCCTCCGCCGCTTACCGGAGCCGTCGGCAACGGCGGAGGCAATCGCGTCCTTCCAATTGCTGTGCATGGAGACGAGTGAGGGTAAGATGGCCCCGACCCGTCTCCATACAATTGCTGGGCGGAAACGTCAAAACGTCACTTCCGCCCATACGTCTTAAAAGCACATTTTTTTGTTGTCATTTTTTCAAAATGACAAAATTATTTTTCTTTGTTATTGCATTTAAGTCCAAATATGAGATCTGAGGTCTTTTTGACCCCAGATCTCATATTTAAGAGGTCCTGTCATGCTTTTTTCTATTTCAAGGGATGTTTACATTCCTTATAATAGGAATAAAAGTGACAATTTAAAAAAAAAAAAAAAACAGTGTAAAAATAAAAAATAAAAGGTAAAATAAATAAAATAAAATTTTTTTTTTTTAAACGTGCCCCGTCCCGACGAGCTCACGTGCAGAAGCGAACACATACGTGAGTAGCACCCGCATATGAAAACAGTGTTCAAACCACACATGTGAGGTATTGCCGCGATCGGTAGAGCAAGAGCAATAATTCTAGCCCTAGACCTCCTCTGTAACTTAAAACATGCAACCTGTAGACTTTTTTAAATGTCGCCTATGGAGATTTTTAAGGGTAAAAGTTTGTCGCCATTCCACGAGCGGGCGCAATTTGGAAGCGTGACATGTTGGGTATCATTTCACTTGGCATAACATTATCTTTCACAATATAAAAAAAAATTGGGCTAACTTTACTGTTGTCTTTTTTTTTTAATTCAAAAAAGTGTATTTTTTCCAAAAAAAGTGCACTCGTAAGACCGCTGCGCAAATACGGTGTGACAGAAAGTATTGCAATGATCGCTATTTTATTCTCTAGGGTGTTACAAAAAAAAAATGTATAATGTTTGGGGGTTCTAAGTCATTTTCTAGCAAAAAAAAAACAGTTTTTAACTTGTAAACACCACATTTAAAAAAGAGGCCCGGTCTTAAAGTGGTTAAAGAAACCAGAAAGTGGAATAACAGTAATTGTAAGTATAAGCAAACAAAGTTTGTTTAACCACTTCACCCTAGGAAGATTTTACCCCCCTCCTGACCAGAGCACTTTTTACAATTTGGCACTGCATCGCTTTAACTGGCAATTGCGCGGCCATGCAATGCTGTACCCAAACTAAATTTGCGTCCTTTTTTCCCACAAATAGCGCTTTCTTTTAGTGTAATTTGATCATCTCTGTGGTTTTTATTTTTGAAAAAAAACACAATATTTTTTACTTTTTGCTATAATAAATTGTGACAGATTGGACACTCTTGACACATTTTTGGGACCATTGACATTTATACAGCGATCAGTGCTATAAAAATGCACTGATTACTGTGTAAATGTTACTGGTAGGGAAGGGGTTAACACTATGCATATCATATATTTTTCATATATATTTTATAAACAACTCAGAAGCCATCTTGTTCAAAAAAATTTTTTTCAGAGGTTAAGTTCATTGTCTTTAAAACTAAGAAATTCTCACAAGAAGATTTTAAGTGTCTTATTTTAAGTTCTCTCAGATCGTAAATTCTATTTCTGTCAGCCAGAAGAGATAAGAAGAAGGCCTATGGCCAGTGTTTAGACTAGAGACTCATATTTCAAATGAGCTGACAGTTTTTTTTTTTTCTTAAATGAGAGAAGGGAATGGGGCTCATTCAAAAATTATTTTACAAAACAAGCTGTACCTAAAATGTATTGCAATTTTCACTGCATAAGCAATTATTTTAGCAATAATTCAAAATATATTATTACATTATATTATAATAATTATATGCATAATTTAATTGAACAATGTCACATATTTTGGTTTGTGCAATATATATCTTTTTATATATAATATTCATTTAATATTTATCATGGATATAGTAGTATCTTTATTAAAATGGATATAGTATATTTGAAAGGCTATGAAAAGTTTTAAGGTATAGAAACTATACTTGTGTAATAATCGTATTTTGAATAACCAGGATGTTTCTTATACCATGACTTAACTTTCAAGGTATGTGAGAAGTTAAGTTAATGACCTTATCCAAATTGTCTCATAACCATAGATCCTTGTTTTAGACGCCAAGTCTACCAGATTTGACATATGTTTGATAGTTCCTGGTAGTTTATAGTTTTCTGTTAAGCTTAAGTTAAAAGGTTATTCAGGAATTAAATAAAGTAAATTTTCTATACAACATCGCCACCTATTGGCCACTGTGAATAAAGGTTCGATATTGCCCCTATAGATCTTTGGGCAGGAAATGACATGAGTTTGGCGTCACTTACGACGTGAAAGGCATTTCCACACCCATTTGGGGGGGGGGGGATTTAAATTGGAGACACATAGCCGAGGGGAATCTTGAGACGGAGATACAATAGGAGAAAAACAGAGTGGAAAGATGTTTGAATGAGGGTAAAAGATATCCTCTGGGACACCCAGCCGATATTTCTCAAAACAAAAGAATCTTAATCTCTGGTAAAGTATTCATCTTTTATTTTTACCTTTTGGTAATTGAATAGTTTTAACCTATACAAAACGAAACCATTTAAATATATTGCATAGCAATTTGGAATTGTGTTTTTTCTACCTGCAGCATGATATAATTAATTATATTCCAAATTTTAAGAGAAATACAAATTTTTGTATGTCTTTCCAAAAGCTTATACCAAAGTCTGTACAATGGTTTTGTCATGATATGTGTTTAAAAATAAATTCATTCTAAATTTATCCTTATTTAACCACTTCAATACCCGGCTATTGTAATATGACGTCCACAGATGGGATCTCCCATCCTGGGTGGACGTCATATGACGGCCTCGGGTTCCCGGCCACCTAGGGGGTGCGCGCACGCGCCCGCCGCGTTGCTCGGGACCCGGTGCGTGTGCCCGGCGGCCGCGATGTCCGCCGGGCACCCGCGATTGCCCGTTAACCGGGCCGGACCGTGGATCTGTGTGTGTAAACACACAGATCCACAGCCTGTCAGGTGAGAGGAGACCGATCTGTGTTCCCAGAACAGCGAAACACTGATCGGTCTCCTCCCCTTGTACGTCCCCGCCCCCTACAGTTAGAATCATTCCCTAGGTAACATAATTAACCCCTCCCCGCCCCCTAGTGGTTAACCCCTTCACTGCCTGTCACATTTACACAGTAATCAATGCAATTTTATAGCATCGATCGCTGTATAAATGTGAATGGTCCCAAAAATGTGTCAAAAGTGTCAGATGTGTCCGCCATAATGTCGCAGTCACGAAAAAAAATCGCAATCGCCGCTATTACTAGTAAAAAAAATAAATAATTTTTTTTTTTTTTTTTTTTTAAATGCCATAAATCTATCCCGTATTTTGTAGACGCTATAACTTTTGCGCAAACCAATCAATATACGCGTATTGCGATTTTTTTTACCAAAAATATGTAGAATACGTATCGGCCGAAACTGAGGAAAAAATGAGTTTTTTTTTTTTTTAAATTGGGATATTTATTATAGCAAAAAGTAAAAAATATTGTGTTTTTTTCAAAATTGTCGCTCTTCTTTTGTTTATAGCGCAAAAAATAAAAACCGCAAAGGTGATCAAATACCACCAAAAGAAAGCTCTATTTGTGGGGAAAAAAGGACGTCAATTTTTTTTTGGGTACAACGTCGCACGACCGCGCACTTGTCGTTTAAAGTGCGACAGCGCTGAAAACTAAAAATTGGCCTGGGAAGGAAGGGGGTGAAAATGCCCTGTATTGAACCAGTTAAAATAAGTCTTGGTTAAATTACCAAGTTTATATGGTTAACAAAATTGTCCATATACTGTAAAAGAGGTTTAAGCTTGAAGTTCTTTGTTTTAAGAAGAAATCAAATGTGTTAAATTCAACACCTAGTTTGTTTCCACAAGTCTGTAGAGCCACAGAAAGCTACTTACTAAGTGTTACTGAGTCTAAGTTTACTAAGACATAAAACTATAGCGCCCAAAAATGATCCTGCAGTCCCAGAAAATAACGTCCAATTAAGGCCAATTAAGACTTCAACTCTCAGAAACTGGGCAAACATGCCTGTCAGATCACATATGCGGGAAGTTTTCACTGAAGGCTTATATGCAAGTTCTTTGCCATAAAAAGTGTATGGGGACCTGGGTACTGCCCCGGGGGACATGTATTAATTAGAAAAAATGTTTTTAAAACTGCCATTTTTTCAGGAGCAGTGATTTTAATAATGCTTAAAGTGAAACAATACAAATTAAAAATTCCTTTAAATATCGTGGGGGGTGTCTATAGTATGCCTGTACCGCAGCAAAATGGCATTTCTAAAAGAAAGATTTTCATCAAAAATTGCTTGCGGCTGTAATGAATTGCCAGTTCCCGACAATATGGAGTTAAAAATCAAAGAAAAAAACGGCGTAGGTTCCCCCCACCAGTCCATGCCAGGTCCTTCGAGTCTGGTATGGATATTAAGGGGAAATCCACGCCAATTTTTTTCAAAAAAATGGCGTAGGGGCCCCCCAAAAAAACCACACCAGACCCTTATCTGAGCAAGCAGCCTGGCAGGTCAGGAAAGGGAGGGAATGAGCGAGCGCCCCCCTCCTGAACCATACCAGGCCACATGCCCTCAACATGGGGAGGGTGCTTTGGGGTCCCCCCCACAGCACCTTGATCCCATGTTGATGGGGACAAGGGCCTCATCCCCACAATCCTTGCCTGGTGGTTGTGGGGGTCTACGGGCAGGGGGCTTATCGGAATCTGGAACCCCTCCTTTAACAAAGGGGCCCCCAGATCCTGCCCCCCCCCATGTGAATGGATATCTGGTACATTGTACCCCTACACATTCACCAAAAAAAGCAGTGAAATGTGACAAAAGACAATAGCCGGTTTTTGATAATTCCTTTATTAAAAATGTCTTCTTCTTTCCCCCGCTTCTTCCTCCATCTTCCTCCGGTCTTCCTTTGGTTTTCTCCTTCTTCCTCCAGCTTCTTCTTCCCCTGCTTCTTCCTTCATCTTTCTCCGCTTCTTCCTCTTCTCCATTTTCCTCCGGCTTCTTCTTCCCCCGGTCCATTCTCCTTTCTCCTCCGCTGCTCCCGTTGCCGCTCCCACTGAACATTCAACCCCCGGGACCCCGACATTCAACCCCGGGACCCCAAAGCACCCTCCCCATGTTGAGGGCATGTGGCCTGGTATGGTTCAGGAGTGGGGGTGCTGGCTCACCCCCCCTTTCCTGATCTGCCAGGTTGTGTGCTCGGATAAGGGCCTGGTATGGATTTTGGGGGGACCCCATGTCAATTTTTAATTTTTAATTTTTGTGTGGGGTTCCCCTTAAAGTCCATACTAGATCCGAAGGGCCTGGTATGCACTGGGGGGGGGGGGGGTCCTACGCAGTTTTTTTCATTGATTTTTGAATAGCTGGATTTTTGGAATTCCACACCATAATATTATTGAATAATTACATACCATTGCATGCATTTGAAGAGTTAAAATGATGGAATAAACCAAACTGATGTGCATTCACTAATTATGCTGCTGAGTGCAAAGTACGGTTTCAGGAGGTGATACCATTGGTGGGATTAAAACCCATGGCTTGAACCTTTGAAGGTAGCAGGTCATACCACTACGCTATGGAGCTGAGCACAATCAAACAGAAAATACTATTGCTAATGTTTGATTCTTTTCATTCTATACAATAATGTTTTGCATTTGAGGCAATAATATTATGGTACCAACCATTCTCATGTGCCATTGGCTATTGGGTAGGGATGAGCCGATGATGGTTTACACCAGAACTTGCGAACAGGCCAAAAATTTGTGGGAACACTGTTAAAGTCTAGGGGACAAGTACATGAAAAATCAAAAGTGCTAATTTTAAAGGCTTATATGCAAGTTATTGCCATAAAAAGTGTATGGGGACCCGGGTCCTGCCCCATGGGGACATGTATCAATGCAAAAAAAAGTTTCAAAAACAGACTTTTTTAGGAGAAGTGATTTTAAGAATAAAAATGAAATATTCCTTTAAATATCTGGCCTGGGGAATGTCCTTAGTATGCCTGTAAAATAGCGCATCTTTCCCATGTTTAGAACAGTACCGCAGCAAAATGACATTTCTAAAGGAAAAAAATATCTTTTAAAACTGCTTGCGGCTGTAATGTATTGTCGGATCCTAGCAATATAGATAAAAATCATTGAAAAAAAATGGCGTGAGTTCCCCCCCAGTCCATTACCAGGCCCTTTGGGTCTAGTATGAATATTAAGGGGAACCCTGCATCAAAATAAAAAAGAATTGTGTGGGGTCCCCCCAAAATCCATACCAGGCCCTTCAGGTCTGATATGGATATTAAGGGGAACCCTGCGATAAATTTGAAAAAAAAATGGCGTGGGGGTCCCCCCAAAATCCATACCAGACCCTTATACGAGCGTGCAACCTGGCAGGCTGGAGGAAAAGAGGGGGGACAAGAGAGCGCCCCCTGAACCGTACCATGCCACATGCCCTCAACATGGAGTTCCCCCCAAAACACCTTGTCCCCATGTTGATGGGGACAAGGGCCTCATCCCCACAACCCTTGCCCGGTGGTTGTGGGAGTCTGCGGGCGGGGGGGCTTACCGGAATCTGGAAGCCCCCTTTAACAAGGGGGCCCCCAGATCCCGGCCCCCCCATGTGAATGGGTATTGGGTACATTGTACCCCTACCTATTCACCAAAAAAAGCAGTGAAATGTGACAAAAAAACAATAGCCAGTTTTTGACAATTCCTTTATTGTAAAATAGCTCTGAGTGGTCTTCTCCCCCGAGCCATGTCTTCCGCCATCATCTTCTCCTGGTGCTGTGTCTCTTGCCGCCGTGTTCTGTTGGCGTCTTCTGTCGCCACCACCTACTTCTCATGCTGCTGTGTTCTTCCTTGCCACCGTCTTCCTCCATTGTGTTGTCCCGCCGCTGTCTTACGTCTCTTACACAGCCATGGGGCGTGACCATCTGTTGACGTCACATGGAAAGCCCGCCCCTTTTGTCAGAAAATAAAGGGGATGGGCTCTGCGTGTGACATCAACGGATGGCCATGCCCCATGGCTGTGTAAGAGACGCTAGACAGCTGGGGACAACACAACGGAGGAAGACGGCAGTGAGGAAGAGAACACAGCAACGGCAGAAGTAGGCGGTGGCGGGAGAGACGGCGGCAAGAGAGACAGCACCAGGAGAAGATGACGGCAGGAGACATGGCTCGAGGGAGAAGACCACTCAGAGCTATTTTACAATAAAGGAATTGTCATACATGGGCAGGCTGTAGAGGTCTCAATAGCAAGTGGTGTGGCACGCAGCTGCAGCGGAATCAAGTGCTTCGATATAAAGGCAGCATCAATGAACAGGCCTGCAGCCGCAGAGTCCATTAGAGCCTGTATTTTGATGGACGACTCAGCCCAAGAAAGCGTAACCGGAACCAGGGGCTTATCCTTCTGGATAACTGGGAACGAAACAATGCCACCTAAGATCTGTCTGTGACAGGACCTCAATGTTCGGGCATTCCCTGGACAGGTAGGACAAGACTTTAAAAAGTGACCTGCCTGGCCACAATAAAGGCACAATCTCTCCCTCCTCCTAAGGGCCCTCTCATCTGCAGAGAGACGCGTGAAGCCCAAGTATATGGGTTCACCTTCACTGACCGACTCGTTACCAGGAGGCATGAGAGGTGAGGAAGGCAAGGGTGGGACTGCAAAGCTTGGAGACAAATGTACAGGAGGCTTCCACAAGCGCTCCTTAAGAAAGAGTCTGAGTCTGGAGTCAATGAGGATGGCAAACTTGATCAACTTCTCCAGCTCAGTGGGTATATCTCGGGCTGCTATCTCATGCTTGATGGTATCCGAGAGACCATGAGAAAAAGCAGCCACGATGGCCCCATTGTTCCAAGCAACCTCTGCTGCCAGAGTACGGAATTCAATGGCGTAATCGGCAACAGTTCTCGTACTCTGTTTGATGGACATGAGGCACTTGGCAGCAGAAGCGGAGCGTGCGGGAATGTCAAATACCCCTTTAAAGGAAGCCACAAAGTCTTGGTAACTCAGGACAATGTGTCTCCCATAGAGGGTTTGCCCAGGCCAAAGCTCTCTCAGAAAGCAAAGATATCACGAAGCCTACTTTGCTTCTGTCCGTGGGAAACGCCTGGGGCAGCAACTCAAAGTAAATCTCTACCTGGTTGAGAAACCCTCTGCATTGGACTGCATCACCCCCAAATCGCTGGGGAAGCTGAGTGGAACCAGACATACCTCTTACCTCGAGGCGGGTGCCTGCACAGAGACTGGAGCAGCAGCAGGGACGGTCTGCAACACAGGTTGTACCGGAGCAGCCACAGTGGGAGATTCCAGGTGAGCCATGCGACTCAGGAGCGTTTGTAACGCAATGGCAAATGGATCTGTGCGGTGATCCTGTTCATCCAATCTGGAAAAATATTTCCAACAAGTGGATTGACTGCATCTTCTGAATTCATGGCCTTCACCTACTGTCAGAAACCATGAATCAGACCGAGACAGTAGTACAGTTAAATCACACTTGTTTAATAATAAAAGTAAATAGAACAAACGTAGTCAAAACATAGCCGGCTTGGTGGGGGTCTGTATTTCCAGTTTGCGGTAGTTGGCTTTGTTGTGGAAAATGTTATGTATGTTGTCAGATGCCCCCCAGTGTCAGTTTCGCTGCAATACTCTCATGTGAGGGTATTCACACATACAGACGCTGGTGGAAGACCATTGGTTGCGGAAACCTTCCCGTGGACACGGCGGATCTGTTTGCTCTTTTAAGGATGTCTGTTTATGCCTCTCCAAGGACCTGGCCACTCCATGGCGACTGCATTTCAACTCCTAAGTAAGCAAGTCTGCGTACATGGGAACCATAGCATAACCATACAATATTATGGCCCACTGGGCCATGGTATGGTACGGTTCGCATCACTGGTAGCAGTGGGAGTGTGCACACGGTTGTGTTCAAAACTATGTGCTTGCTGCATGGTTTTGCACACAACTGTCTGCACACGTCACTACTGCATTTCTATTTGATTATATGCATGTGTGTCATTGGTTCTTTTGAATGAATACAAATGTCTGATTGGCTGATTCTGAAGTCAGCAGCCTCTTTTGTTATCCATGTGTTTAGTATAAATAAAAGCCACTTGGCTATTTTGCTCAGGATTTACACTGAGCTTGAGGTGACACCAGCGTCTGTTTGTGTTACTTGGAAAGATAAATGAGCGCGCATTCCCAGCATTATATAAGAGAGCTTTTTGTGCTTTTAAGCGCAGAGAAATTGTATGCTTATAGGGAGAAGCTTAGATTTTCCTTGACATTAATGGCGGGCCAGAAAGGAAGCCAACAGATCTTCTTAATTCAGCGGACCTCGAGGGGGAAGAGACCTCCAGAACCAGACCAGCAAAGGCCGGCCTATGGTAAGACAACCATACTTCAAGTTTTTTAAACATTTTTGCTGTTCTGTGTTCGGGATCTTGATTCTCTGTCCGCTGTATGAGGTAAGATCTACCAGGCAAAGAACCTTATGTTTTTTTTGTCGCTCTCTGTATAATGACGGGTCTTTTATTGTAGGTTATACTTTTGTCATTGTAAGTAGGTCTATTAATTGTGGAAGCACCTATATTTAAATCCTCTATGGGCCCCATTTAATACAAACCTAATGTGAATGTTGTGTATGACTAAGAAGGCTGTGCAATTGTATGCTGTGTGATAAGTTTGTGATGTATATGAGAAATAGAAATGGATGAATTGTGATTTTTACCTTTGTATGGGACCAAGACACATGTCCCCATAATTGTAAAAATATTTTTAAAGGGTTTGGTTTTGCATTTCTAAGTGCCCATGTATTGTTGGGACATCACAATAGGAGCTGTTTACACCCTGTGGGGGTCTTAGGTTTCTAGGTAATAGCATGGGGGGAGTTCTGTTGACTTTCTAACTCTCAGAGTCAAATATTGTGTTGTATTTGGGACAAGAGTGTATTGTTTAAGACATTTTATTTCACATTTTATGTAATTTTATGTAACTTTGGCGTTTTTGGATATATTACATAATTGCATGGTTGGTGGGGTTGGGTGGAGACACCAGTTGATCCAGTTCAGCCTGAGTGAGTGTGGGTGTGTGTCTGCGGTTGTCCCTGTCCCTGTGCATTGTGTCTCAATGAGATGCTCATATTTGTTTAAAGATACCCATATAGCCCCATCGGTTTGCCCAGGGCTCCACATGTGCATCGCATGCTCATGTCCGTCCCTGCCCTCGGGGAGCCCACAGTCCGGGGTCCCCAGCTTGCATTCATGTACTAGGGCCAATTTTGGACGGAGGCCAATTGGCTTGCCAGCATGTCTTTGGAGTGTGGGAGGAAACCGGAGTGCCCGGTGGAGACCCATGCAGGCGCAGGGAGAGCATGCAGAGACTGGGCGGGTGGTGTTGTGGTTGGGATTCAAACCAGCGGCCCTTTTTGCTGCTGGGCGGGGGTGCTAACCACTACACCACTGTGCCACCCAATATTATTTAGTTAAATATGCCTATATTTTAGTATAGGCCCTAATTGACATAGCCTAAAGTGTTTGTCTAGGGATAAGTGTTAATATTGGTGTCTCAACTGTATAGTCAGTTTTTGTAGGGAGAAATCCTGGTTTGTCTTGTCATTTGTTAATGTCGGACATTTTTCTGTAGTCCGGGATTCATTCACCATTTTGCCGTGGACCGATTTTCGATTTCTGCAACTGCCTTTTTGTTTCTGCTGATTTTAGTCTCCAGCGAAATATCTTTTGTACTGAATTCCATTTCCAGTAGAATCATTTAGGTTTTTATTCCAGTTGTTTTAAAGAAGTTTATGTTTCTAGTGAAGAAATCTCGATTTTGGCGGGATCAACAACTAAATTTCATGTGTTAATGGAGCCATTTTGTTGTGGCCTGGCTTTCATCTGCCATTTTCCATTCTTGTAGTCACCATGTGGCCATGTCTTGATTTTCGTTTGTCCCGGCTTTCATTTTGTGTCCGCTGTGTTTGGGTGGAATTGCTATTTTGGTTAATAGAGACACCGTTTCCTTTTAAGTGAATTCAATCTTTTCAGTTTTTTGTACTTTTAAAACGGTGTGTGTTGTTTTTGTTTTTGATTGTTTGTGGCCTGCAGTGGAAGGGAAAGACTTTGGTTGACCTCCTTCAGCCGTCTTTTTGCAGGAGTTTCAGTTTTTGGCTTTTGTTACACTGTTGTGTGGTATTTCTGTCTCAAAACTTGTGGTTTGACTTCCCAGGGGATATGTGAGTCAAGGGGGATTCCCTCCCATTTGCAATATGGGGGTTTATTCCACCCACTCCTGGACAAAAATTTTTATTTGATGTTAGCCATAGATTTTTCTAATGTCTTGATAGACAAAATATGAAGCTATTCAAGCCTTCCCCTCCCCCTCCCTCTTCCTACTCAGGTGTGCAACAGGAAGTTGGTGGGAGGGGCTTGGGGTCTTTTGACTTGTGTTTGGAAGGACAAAATCATTTTGATTTTTAAATTAAATTAAGGTTTATACTGTAATACAATTTTGGGTAGAGAGTAAACAGGAGGCATCCAAGTTATTGTTGTAATATCTAGGTACAGAGAGAAGCCATAAGATTGTTTTTGTTTTGAATAGCGGAGGATTTCATGTTTTTTTGTAGTTGAACATGAACACGTTTCGAAGGCTGTATATCGTGATACCGGTCGGGCCGTGTATAATAGTCGGAATTCCAGTGCGCGATTGTATTAGCATAAACATGAGGAGTAGTACGCTAACAGCCCCACTCAGGCCTTGTATGATAGTCGGAATGCGGGGGTCGATTATGGTGATGAAGGCGCAAACCATAACCGCTCCGAAAGTAAAGCGCAGGGTTCTCTGGGCGCAGAGTTTGCCAAAAAAAGCGATTTAAATCGTCATGGGTAAAGTGCCGTCCATGCGTTGAAGGAAAAAAAATGAGGCTCCACACCAGTCAGACAGCTGCACTTCACATGAGATCTGGGTTTGGGGCTCCGGACATGAGACCCCTTAAAGATTGGCAGATATGGTCGGAGGGTACAGTAAGGTGCATTACTTTGGAAGGTACTTTTGATGTCTGGAGGTACGAGACCCCAGAATGAAAATACCTTGGAAGTAGTTCAACTGCAGCTTCAGAAATCTGTAATGTTAAATGAGTTGATGGATGCGTAGTACACGTTTGTGTGATTAAAAATACACAGGCCTGTTTTTGAACTTTGTGTGGCTGGTCCATGCAAAGATTTCGAGATGCTCTCGTGCTTTTCAAATTGTATTCTTTTTCTATCGCTAAAAGAGTGAAGGCAGCATTTCATCTGGTTGTTTTTTAATTTTTTTCATTTTTGTTTTTGGGAACTATGAAATATCTCCCCCACGTTTGTATCTAAATGTTTGTCTCATGTTTTCATTGTTTGTTTGTAGTAACATGTTTGAACCTATCGCGACAGCCCTCTTACGTGTCGCGGCTGTTGTATTTTAGTGAAAACGTGAAAGTAAGATTTACAGACGGTTTAGTTATTATCGGTTTTGTGGAATGTCAGTGACAATTTACCAATGTACACAAATGTTGTATTGTTTACCATTCTTTGAAGAATAGAGTAATAACCTTTGTTTATAAGTATATTTTCAGGTCCAAGAAGTTTATGTACATAGAAAGCAGGTGTATAAGAAGGTAAAAGTGTCATAGGCTGTTTCACAATTTTTTTTCTGCACCCTTCTAAACCCTGCATGTCTTCCTCCAGTTTGTAATGAGGAGGAAGAAAAGTGGGGGTGAGAGTGGTGAGAATGACAAATTTTCAAACCAATAATACTAACCACTCTAATTCTAGTCAAGTTTGTGCCATGACTGTCTTTCTTTGATGGAATTTGAATCAGCAAGCAGCAGTCTGGTGAAGTAGGCTCCCATCCCAGATGCTAAGAACCTTTTTGTCAATGGTTCCAGGTATTACACCCCAGATGGTAAGCCACACACAGGTTATGCAGTGACCACAGCCCCGATGTCTGGGTTATTGTCATATGAGGTTTGTTTGGAGGTCAACCAAAATCAGAGTTGTACTTTCCTCATTAGCTGTCACCTACATTCTCAGCTGATGGGGTGGGTGCAATCACTGTAACATGAACTTCAAAAGGTCCACTACAGGGTTCACGAGTCCCTCCTGGACCCTGACACAATAACCAGTTTACATTCTTTCTAACCAGGTGACTGGGTCATTGTAAAGAAGCTTGAGGGATGAGACCAGGCCAGCCACTGCAAGAAGCTGCTCAACTACACCAAAGGATGAGGAGTATCTTTGTTTATTTATATTTTTAAAGTGTATTTTCCAACTAGCTAATTAAGCGAACAAGACACATGGTGAGGTCTACTCTGAATCTCCACCGAGCTCTAGTGCCCCAGCGATGACGGCGGTACATGCTATATGTGACGTTCATATTGGTGTGAGGAGTTTTGACAAACTAGTAAAATCCAATCAGACACTGGTCAAT
This sequence comes from Aquarana catesbeiana, assembly GCF_042186555.1. Taxonomy (NCBI): domain Eukaryota; kingdom Metazoa; phylum Chordata; class Amphibia; order Anura; family Ranidae; genus Aquarana; species Aquarana catesbeiana. Next base: position 352,124,114 of record NC_133325.1, on the reverse strand, counting down.
AGAACTTAACGATACATTTCTAGAGGATAAAATTAATTATAATTTTAACAATAGCTCTGGTTCTTGCCAGCTTTGGTATCGGGACAACTAGGTAGCCCACAAGTGAGTTCAACTTTAGTTTGGTATTAATGCGGATCTACAGCTTATAAGGTAATTTCCCTAAGGCAAGAGGTTCATGTGTGCTGGTGAAACTTGTCCCAGCATCTTATGTCACGGCCGATCGTGAGGATCTGATGGTGAGAGAGAAGGTAAGAATGGCAGGGATAGCTAGAAGGGAATTGCTTGTACACGGAGCGGGCTTGAGCTTATGAAATGATTGAACAATTTCTCATCCATTGAGGATGGGATGTTTTATGTAACTGTTGAAGCTACAAGGAAGTTCCCACAGTCCAAGGGTTTTTTTGGGGAATTCATAACTAAAGATTGTTATACCTGGATTGAGGATACCAGTGACAAAGTTCAGGCCCATATGGATAAGGTTAGGCAAAGCCAGAGCTATAGCTAGTGAAGGTTGGAATCCTTTAAAGGGTTTGGGAAACGTGGGGGATATTTTATTTTCCATCGGATCATGGTTGAAGGAAGTAGGGGTATATATACTCATGTTGTTTTTATTTCTATTCCTGTATATGTCGTGATGAGGTGCTCCTGTTACCTGATTGGACGCGTGGCCAGAGCCCGAGCAGATGACCACATCTTCCTCACCGAGATGAGACGCCCCGAAGCCCAGCCCACGTACAAGACACAGAGGATCCCAGACTGGCCAGCGATTACTACAGCTCACCATGTCGTGTCCTCCTTATAAGTCATTCCTCCTGAAGAACAGAGTCTACAAGACAAACCGTGTTTTCCTTTTTTTTATGGACTCATATGAACTGTAAGGACTGATACATTTCCAGGTGTAAGAAGAAGATCAAGATTAATCAAGGGACACATGGGAGGATATGACAAAGAGGAGGAGCTGTTGTGGAAAATTGTATTAATGTATGTTGTCAGATGCCCCCCAGTGTCAGTTTTGCTGCAATACTCTCATGTGAGGGTATTCGCACATACAGTACAGACGCTGGTGGAAGACCATTGGATGCGGAAACCTTCCTGTGGACACGGCTGATCTTTTTGCTCTTTTAAGGATGTCTGTTTATGCCTCTCCAAGGACCTGGCCACTCCATGGCGACCGCATTTCAACTCCTAAGTAAGCAAGTCTGCGTACATGGGAACCATAGCATAACCATACAATATTATGGCCCACTGGGCCATGGTATGGTACGGTTCAAAGCACTGGTAGCAGTGGGAGTGTGCACACGGTTGTGTTCAAAACCATGTGCTTGCCGCATGGTTTTGCACACCACCATCTGCACACGTCACTACTGCATTTCTATTTGATTATATGCATGTGTGTCATTGGTTCTTTTGAATGAATACAAATGTCTGATTGGCTGATTCTGAAGTCAGTAGCCTCTTTTGTTACCCATGTGTTTAGTATAAATAAAAGCCACTTGGCTATTTTGCTCAGGATTTGCACTGAGCTTGAGGTGACACCAGCGTCTGTGTTACTTGGAGAGATAAATGAGCGCGCTTTCCCAGCATTATATAAGAGAGCTTTTTGTGCTTTTAAGCGCAGCGAAATTGTATGCTTATAGGGAGAAGCTTAGATTTTCCTTGACAGCTTGACTGCTGTTCTGAAAACTTCCTGTTTCACCTCTTCCCTTCTGCCCTGTGGGTTAAATTCCTCTGCATCTTTCACAGCCATCTCCATCACTGAAGCTATCTCAATTGCCTTTGTAAGGGTAAGGTCTTTCTCTGTTAACAGTCTCTTTTGGCTAGACTCACTGTTCAGTCCCATGACAAACTTATCTCTCAGTGCAGTAGGTAAGTACTCCCCAAAAGAACAGGTAGAGGCTAATCTGCAAAGGGCTAGCACATAAGCTTTAATTTCTTCACCTGGCTGCTGCTGCCGCTGATAGAACCAAAATCTTTCTGCAATCTCTAGTGGTTTAGGCTGGAAGTGTTCCACATCCACCTTTGCCTGTGGACACATTTGTTGCTGGCCCCCTTACAGTGCCAAGGGAACGTCTGCCTCTCGCCTATGCTTGAGCCGAACCGTTCACCCATCCCTACTCGCAGACCCACGTGCACTCACAGCCTACGTACATTCGCAGCCCATGTGGACCCACAGGCCACGTGCACTCGCAGCCAACATGCACTCGCAGACAATGCGCACACGCAGCCCATGTGTACTCGCAGACCACGTGCACTCGCAGCCTATGTGCACTCGCAGACCACGTGCGCTTGCAGACCACGTGCGCTCGCAGACCACGTGCATTTAGGCTGTTTAAAAAGTGACAGAGAGGGTGTTAAAAAAACTGCAAGGAAACCCCCCCCCCCCCCAAAAAAAAAACTAAAAATTCAACACAGCAATCACCAGCAGTCAAAAGCAAAACTTGTTCACACTCTCCACTCAAGGTTCACACGGTTCAGCTTCTAACCAGCAAGTCTGGCAGATTCAGATGTGCTCTACAGAAAGTTATATAGGCCTCAAGCACCTGTGACCAATTTACACCTCCCCTAATTAGTAGGCTGAAGGAAGGAAAGAAAAAACAAGAGGCTGTTTAAAAAGTGACAGAGAGGGTGTTAAAAAAGCTGCAAGGAAACCCCCCAAAAAAAAAATAAACTAAAAATGCAACACAGCAATCAGCAGCAGGCAAAAGCAAAACTTGCTTACACTCTCCACTCAAGGTTCCCACGGTTCAGCTTCCAACCAGCAAGTCTGGCAGATTCAGATGTGCTCTACAGAAATTTATATAGGCCTCAAGCACCTATGACCAATTAACCACTCCCCTTAATTAGTAGGCTGAAGGAAGGAAAGAAAAAAAAGGCTGTTTAATGGCTTCCCTACCTGCCCAGTGTCATATGACGTCCGCAGGTGGGATCTCCCATCCTGGGAGGACGTCATATGACATTCTCGGCTTCCCGGCGGTATAGGGGCCGCACCCACACCAGCCACTTCACCGAGGAGCCGATGCGCGTGCCCAATGGCCGCAATGTCCGCCGGGCACTCATGATTGCTCCTTACAGAGCAGGAACGTGGATCTGTGTGTTTAAACACACAGATCCACGTCCTGTCAGGGGAGAGGAGACAGATCGTGTGTTCCTAGCATATAGGAACACCGATCGGTCTCCTCCCCAAGTCAGTCCCCTCCCCCCACAATTAAAATCACTCCCTAGGTAACACATTTAACCCCTTGATCGCACCCTAGGGTTAACTCCTTCCCTGCCAGTGACATTTCTGTAGTAATCAGTGCATATTTATAGCACTAATCGCTGTATAAATGTCAATGGTGCTAAAATAGTGTCAAAAGTGTCCGATATGTTCGCCGCAATGTCACAGTCATGATAAAAATCGCTGCAATTACTATAAAAAAAAAATAATTAAAATGTCATAAATCTATCCCCTATTTTGTAGGCGCTATAACTTTTGCGCAAATCAATCAATATATGCTTATTGCGATTTTTTTTTTTTTTTTTACCCAAAATATGTAGAAGAATACATATTGGCCTAAACTGAGGACTTTTTTCTCTTTTCTTTCTTTTTTGTTTTTTATTTCTTTTAAATATAGGATGTTTATTATAGTAAAAAGTAAAAAATATTGTGTTAGCCCAATTTTTGTATAATGTAAAAGATGATGTTACGCTGAGTAAATAGATACTAAACATGTCACACTTTATAATTGCACGCACTCGTGGAATGGCGACAAACTACGGTACCTAAAAATCTTTATAGGCGACGCTTTTTTTTACGGTTACCAGGTTAGCGTTACAGAAGAGGTCTAGTGCTAGAATTATTACTCTCGCTCTGACGATCACGGCGATACCTCACATGTGTGATTTGAACACCGTTTACATATTCGGGCGCGACTTCCATATGCTTTTTCTTTGCTGCACGAGCTCGCGGGGACGGGGCGCTTTAAAAAAAAATTTTTCTTATTTATTTTATTTAATTTTATATTTATAAATTGTGTTTAAAAAAAAAAAAAAAGATTTTGATTAGTTTCATTGCTGTCACAAGGAATGTAAACATTCCTTATGACAGTAATAGGTGGTGACAGGTACTCTTTATGGAGGGATCGGGGATCTAAAAGACCCCCGATCCCTCCTCTGCACTTCAAAGTATTCAGATCGCCATTTTCAGCAATTCTGAATACTGTATATTTTTTTTAAACCGGCGCCATTGGCAGCCGAGTAAACGGGAAGTGACGTCATGACGTCGCTTCCGTGTTTACTATTAGGAGGCTGGAGCAAAGCCACTTACGGCTTCATTCCAGACTGTCACTAGCCGCCGGAGGTAGTGGATTGGTGATCAGGCCTCCCGGTGGATCAGGAGGCCCGGTAAGAGCGATGGGAGGCGGCGGGAGGGGGTAACGTCCCCTCCCGCTCCTCCGGTATAACAGCCGAGCGACTTTTAGCCGCATCGGTTGTTATACCTGGAAAGCCGATCGCCGGCTCTAAAAAACAGTACTGGGATGATGCCTGCAACTGCGGGCATCATCCCAGTATAACCCCCGAAAGCCGTGTATGCACATCTGCGTACGCTCAGCGGGAAGGGGATAAGCATCTGACAACTGGATCGAGATTAGGCTCAGGTAAGTGTAAGGGGGGGGGGTTGGCTGCACACAGAAGGCTTTTTACCTTAATGCAGTGAATGCATTAGGGTAAAAAACCTTCTACCTTTAGAACTACTTTAACCTCCCTGGCGGTATGATTATTTCAGATTTTTGCGTCTCAAAGCGGTACAATTATTTTGCATAGAAATTTGGCGTTTAATATTGTAGGTCTGTAATTCTTAGCAATAACACACTTATATCTGTCCACCAAGAGTCTAGTAGATATCCCGGGTATGATGAAGTTTGAAGCACAAAATCATAATTTATAATATAATAAATAAATATAAATAATTTAAAAAAATAATAATATAATAATAATAAAATAAATTTCCCCACAATTCACTATCGCTCAATTCTGCAAGTGTTCTAATTTACTATCGCTGTTTTCTAGCTGGTCTAAAGCCACTTTTGACATAAAGGGACACTTTTTGGTTGCTATGGACAATCTCCAGTTTCCAGGCAGAAAGAACAGTATATATCACATAAAACTGCATGCAGGGCATTGGACAAACCACTGGGGACAAAAGGGAAGTGAAATGATTTCATACAGTACTGTAATCTGTAAGATTACAGTACTGTATGTGTTATGATTTTGACATTTTTCTGAATTTGCCGCCAGGCTCCACGCCCGTGCGTCGCAACACTCGCAGGTAAACGGAGCCTGGCACAGAGAGGCTTCGGGCAGAGGACAAGCCCGCAGACAGCACGGGGGGACATCGCAGGATCCTGGGAACAAGGTAAGTACACCGCACCAGGATCCTGAGATGTAATCCCAAGTGTGGCTCGGGGTTACCGCTAATGGTGCTGAAATTTAACCCCGAGCCACACTCGGGAATACCGTCAGGGAGGCTACACTCAACACCTTAAACAGTACAAGTCTGATTTCAGCCTCCCTCTAATTAAAGTGATTGTAAAGTCTTGTTTATTTTATTTATTTTTTTAAATCACAAACATGTTATACTTACCTGCCCTGTGCAGTGGTTTTGCACAGAGCAGCCCAGATCTTCCTCTATTCTGTTCCCTCTTCACTGCTCCTGGCCCCTACGTCCTGTCGAGTGCCCCAAACAGCAAACATCTTGCTATGGGGCAGCCGAGCTGCAGCTCCATGTGTCCATTCATACATGGAGCTGCCATTTGGCCCTGCCCCTCTCTCTCCTGATTTGCTAACTGACTTTGATTGACAGCAGCGAGAGCCAATGGCGCTGCTGCTGTGTCTCAGCCAATCAGCAGGGAGAGTCCTGGACAGCTGAGGGACTCTTGGACATCGCTGGCTAGAGATGGGGCTCATGTAAGTATTGGGGTGGCTGAGGGAGGCTGCTGCACACAGAAGGCTTTTTACCTTAATGCATAGAATGCATTAAGACAAAAAACCTTCTGACTTTACAACCCCTTCCAGCCTATCCCTGAATCTCCTGTTTAAAGCCTTTTAGGGCAAATAAAACTGTGACTATATTTAGGAAATCCTTGCATAACTATTATAAAGAACTTACTATATGCAAGGCATATTTGTACCAAATGAGTTTTAATAAATTATTTTTCTTGCAAAGTTCTGTTTCAATTGCATTTTAATTAAAAAAAAAAAAAAAAAAAAAAAAAAAAAGCTTATGCATTAAAGCGGAGTTCCACCCAAAAGTGGAACTTCTGCTTATCTGATCCCCCCCCCCCGATGCCACATTTGCCACTTTTCGGGGGGGGGGGGGAGTAGGTACCTGTTTAGACAGGTACCCTGACCCCACTTCTGTCAGACCTCGCCGCCAAGGTTTGTCAGAAGTTCAGCCCCCCTCCTCCTCCTTCCCCTGCTGCAAGGCCAGTAAGAGAGCGCAGCGCACTTCACTTATGTGCAGTAGGGACCCGGCTGTGAAGCCGCAAGGCTTCACTGCCGGGTTCCCTTACGTCAATGGCGGCAGCAGCATCCGGCAGCCAATGGAAACATCGGCTGTGGTGCCAACATCTCTGGATTCCAGGACAGGTAGGTGTCCTAAAAATGAAGAGTCAGCCGCTACAGTATGTGTACCAGCTGACTTTTCATTTTTGGAGGGGGGGGGACTCCGCTTTAAAGTATACCAGAACTATTTTGCATAAACACGTTGCACAAATTATGTCGCATTCCAATATGGCTCAAATGATTAAAGAGGAACTACAGTCTGCTCACATAATTTGTAATAAAGACATCTTTGCCATTCTGAAGCTTCCCTCCAACTACTTTGCATATTATTTTATATATATAGTGTGATTCTGTACTTGCCAAATATGCTGCAGAAATCTCCCTCCACTAAGTCTGGCTGCAGCTATTTTAACTGTGGGCAGCTGACGCTGTTGCCTGTTCACTTCCTGGATATATACAGACACACAAAGGCACACCTCCAGCTCTGCAGCCCTGCAGCTCTCATTGGTCCTCTTATGACTCCCCCTCCCTTCCTGGCAAACTCTCACAGGAGTTAAAGAGAGAGCTGTGCATGATGTCATAAGCCTAGGCTAATGACCAGACAAGTAACAGGAAGTGGACTGTATAAGGTATTTACTGGCAGAAAAAAAAAATGTTTTACTATCCAAAGTTCAAACAACAAGGGCAGGAGATTTAAAATATGGAAAGTTGAAAAAATGTCTGAAGGTCCACTTTAAGGTATATCTGAAGCCATTCATGTGTTCACCTTGGAAGATTTCTTCTCTATTGCTGTTCTAGTGGCAACTCAAAATTTGGGATTTTCCCATCACTTACGTTTCCACATATAATGGTCACCAGGATAATTAGAGAGGGTGAATCTCTTTAGCATTTACAGAGAAAGCAATAAGAACCTGTCAAGGGTTCTAATTCTTGCCTACTTATCCAAAACAAAAAAGAGAATGAGTTTAGATATACTGTACTTTGGTTGTCTCTCTCAGTCAACCTGCTATAGAAAAAAAGACTGCAAACACTTGACGTGGCCTGGCCAATGAAAATACATTTTCAGGGGACCAGCAGGCAACGGAAGTCTTTTCATCCAAATATATGGGGCGAGGGTAACATAGCCAGCAAAACAACTCTGACTGGATTGATCAAGAATTCTATATATAATTTAGACAGAACATTTGAAAACTTCCAGCCAAGCTCAGTGGCAACTTCGTGGTTGCCACTGGGTCATACTTGCTCTGAGTCTCCCACCATGCCCTTGGTTTTGTACCTGCAATTTTCAATATCGTATGTAAGTCCTACCCAAAATGGCAGTCCATGCCTATATGGATAATGTTCCACACCATTGCCTACACCTAATGTCTACATGGAAAACCTGTCAACAATAGTAACACTTCACTGCAAAACCAAATACCAGGTATGATATTTTTACAAAGGTACATTGGTCCAGCTAGGACCAAGGAAACAATGCATATACCACACTTGTGGAATCCCTCTAAGAGCCGGGAATCACTGTTGTAGACACTGATAGGCCAGTCACATCCACTAGCTTCCAGGTCTTGTGCTGAATGGCTTCTGCATCCAATTCGCAATGGTGTGAACCCAACCTCAATGTTATATAAGGGTTAGGTTTTGACTCTTTAGGCAATTATTGCAGCTATTGGTCGAGACTATAGCACAACCCTTTGTCTGGGTTTTTAAGATTAATAGGTAAACTCTGTGTCATAAACCCACTTACCTTTTCTATGCTTCTTGGCATAGTGCACAATGTTAATGGTCAGCAGAAAAATGAAAGCCAAAGATATAACCACCAGTGGTACCAGATATTTGAAACAATCGTCTGAAAGAAAGCAGCAGGAAAAAAGAAGTCAAGTCACTGTTGTGCAAAGTGAAAGGCCCTAAATTAAAGGAGGTCTGTCTGAGCATAAATCTGCATGGACCATAGGTGGTAGATTATCAGTTCTGGGGAACCGTGTGGCACCTCCAATGAAGACTGTGCTTTAAATCTCCCTCTCTCACTCTGCAATTAAAGCCCAGAAAGAAAAATATATACAAAGCCTTCAATGGTGCAGTACCACTAATGTTTATTGAATGTAAAGCTTTAAAAACTACTCACAAAGTATTCAATAGAGTGCATAGAAACAATGAGAAGCACTGCTAATACTGGCTCCAGCGTGCGTGGCAGGCTCCGCCCCTTTAAAGAATGAACTCTTCCCAACTACACACTTTCAGGATCAGAAGTGAAGCACTCATCAGCAATAGTTATAAGCAAACAGTTTATAAAGGTGTAGCCCCCTGTTTCTAAAAATTGGGGCTATAGTGTAAATGTAGTTTTCGGCTGAGCTGTAAACAGCTCAGATTGATTGTACATGGTGTATTTGGTTCCGTTCTAAACGTGACGGGGTTGTGCATTTCCCACTGTTGCCAGTAGGTGTCACTGGTACCTTAGGACAGTGTGAGAATTACAACTAGGTTGAGCTGTAATGAATATTCTTTTTCCGGAAACAGCCCAGTAGAAGGTTCCTGGCCGCTGTGCATTCTGGGAAGGGGTATTTATTGTACAGATGCCATGTGCTCTAGTCAGTTCTTACCTCAGGGCCCTTCTGGCCTGAGGCTGTATTGCTGCATCTTCTGCAGTAGGCCCAGAAGCCTATCCAGGCTGTCTTGCCTAAGTGGAAGAAGCCAAGCCAAGCTGAGGAGATCCAGGGGAGGACCCTTGCTGAAGAGAGCCAGGATGAAGGCTGGTCTCTCAGAAGGGCCTGGTAACTCGTTTGGAGGACGCACCTATATCTAATTACCCTTACAGTACGGGTCAGCGTAAAGGTTCTGGTACTGTCAAGCTGTTCTACAATCTAATCAAGGTAACATGCTCCTGGCTGCTAAGTCTGTGAGAGGGACTTATCCAAGAGTGCTCCTGGCTGCTAAGTCTGTGAGAGAGACTTATCCAGGTATTCAAGATCTTCTAAAGAGAAAGCTGTTTTGTCCTCTGGATTTAAGGAGTCTGTAAGTGATTTGCTAAAAAGTGTATCTGAAACCTCCCCTCAACCACTTTCCTACAACCTTTCTCAAGTTCTAATTAAAGCATTGAAAAATACCTAAAGTGACTGGCGCCTATTTTCTGTTCAAACTTCCTATTATAGCCATGGACTCAGCCCTGGGGTGAATGTAAGCTCGCTCTCTGTATCTGGAGGTACCCCTTTGCTCCCAGTAGACCCAGGGGGGGCGCTACAAACGTAAAGTGTTACTGAACCCAGGACCCTGCATCTGTACTCCCACAGTACACAGAACATGAAAATGCAATTATTTCAGGAAATATAAACTGCTAAATACCTTTTCTCATCAGTAGCATATAGCAGTCTTGTGACTTTTATCACTTTCTGGCTGAGCAGTGGTTAAAGTTTGTAGGAGGAGTTTTCATTCTCCTCGGACTGCCCTATGAGGTTGCATGACCCCTGACCCTCTGTCTGGACAGTGCTGATTGGCCCTGTGCTGATTACATGCCCCCCCCCCAAAAAAAAACCTCTCTAGCAATACACACCAAACTGTGCATGTGCAGAGTGCCTTCTAAGGCTCTGTTCTATCAGCAGATAGATTTGGGACAGTAAAAGAAGGGGAGGATCAGAGAAGACAGGATCAAACAGCCTTTTTACACAATGCGCAAAATTAACCCCTTAGCTTCCACAGTGAGTATATCAAGCATGCTTTACTGCATATATAGACTGAATATACTGCTGTGGGTTTAGTAACACTTTAAAGTCCACTTTATTGCTCATCAATCACAAAGCAAAACACAGACTTTTTCTTGTTTAGAAAATAAATATAAAAAATGGAATTAAAGATACATTAGCTGTTAATGCAAATGCAGGAACAACACAAAGTCCTGTACCTAAAAGCAGCATTCCTTTATAGGAATTTATCATCCTTCCTCACATAAAACAAAAGACAGCTCCATTATTTTTCTTCTAGGAACTGTGATCACTTGACTATGTACACCTCACAACTTGTTGTCTATGGATTTTACCAGCCAATGTGGCTTTATTTCCAAGCATCAAACCAAACATTAAAATGACCATGGCAATGCATTTAAAACTCTTTATTGCAAAGAAAAAAAAATAATCAAAGTAAGTCTTTTTTTTTTTTAATTATTTTTATTGAAAAATTTTATGAGTTATAGATACAAAACAGAGCCATTGGGGCACACCCTGGCTAACTGATCTGATGGTGTGCGCCCATTGCAAAGGTGAAGTAGGGTCAATTAGCTTTTTTGCCCCTGGATCTATGGGGTAGCATGAGGGATGTGCTCCAATTGGTCTTAAGGCCAGACAGAGCCACAAAATGGTCCAGAAGTCGAAGTGCCACAGAGAGCGAGGGACCAGGGTCCCACAAAAGGAGGATCAAGTCATGAGCATATAATGCTAGTTTTTCGACAATTGAAAAACAATCCCAGACACCCCTCTTGACCACCACCAGGTCAAACAGCGCAGGGGAGAGAGGGCACCCCTGCTTCGTCCCTCTCCTAATTGGAAAGGGGGGCGAGAGTTTGCCATTCAATTTAATATACGCCATTGGGACCCTATAAAGTAAACCAATCCATTTCCGAAATATCGGACCGAAGTCAAAGCATTCTAAAACTTACATCATATATGGCCATCTAACGGTGTGTTGAAAGCCTTCTTGATGTCGAGGGCTACCAAGACTCGAGAGGCGGTTTCATCTGGTGGGATCTAAAGATGTGTAAAGACACGCCTAATGTTAATGTCTTTGGATTTGACAGGCATAAACCCGGTCTGATCTATATTAACAAGGAACGGCAATACGTTCATAATTCTATTGGCTAGTGCTTTTGTGAGTACCTTAAGGTTATAATTCAGTAAAAATTAAAGTAAGTCTTTGACTGAACGTAAGACTGTTGGTAGCTGTCTACAAAATATCATAGCATTCTGACCATTTTTACACATTAATCTGACCTCTGTATATTATAGTGTATACATCATACATTATGGTCTATTGTGTAAATTATCGTATATTATTGTAGATAAATGGTCCCCCTCATCAGTATAACTATAAATGAATGAACCTCTAACCTTCCACCCTACATTTTAATTATGTTATGATTTCTATACAATTTACATTGTATCCCATTAAAGCTTTCATTACCCCATAGCATACACTTACATAGGGATGAAAGTGGGCTCTCCCTCTAGGGCCAGTTCACATCTCTGCGGTATCTTTTTTGGGGCAGTAAGTTTTAGCAGCATTTTACATGTGCTTTAGGCACATTACCATTGAACTGTATTTTGTTGAAAGCGCATCAAAGATTCAACATGCCAGACTTTTTTTTAGCACACTGCACCTAAAATGCACATAAAACGCACAAGTGTGAATGAGGCCTTACAATGTAATATGCTGCTGTAGGGGGGTGGACTTCCCTAGTGCATGTTGTGTCTAGCTTTCTGATTGACCGATGTGGAGCAGAGGACATGGTATATAGGTTATTCAGGGTGATAACCTCACGTTCATTAACCACTTAAGTCCCGGAAGGTTTACCCCCCCTTCATGACCAGGCCATTTTTTATGATACGGCACTGCGCTACTTTAACTGACAATTGCACGGTCATGCAACGATTTACCTAAATAAAATGTATGTCCTTTTTTCCCACAAATAGAGCTTTCTTTTGGTGTTATTTGATCACCTCTGCAGTTTTTAGTTTTTGTACTATAATCAAAAAAACTATTTAAAAAAAAAACAATATTTTTACTTTCTGCTATAAAACATACCCAATAATAATAAATATTTTAAAAAATCGAATTTATTCATCAGTTTAGGCCAATATGTATTCTGCTACATATTTTTGGTAAAAATCATAAAAAGTTTATATTGATTTTGAGTTTTAGTGTCTACAAACTATTGGGTAGATTTATGGAATTTTTTTAATATTTACTAGTAATGGCGGCGATCAGCAATTTTTAGCGGGACTGCGACATCGCGGCGGACACTAGGTGATACTTTTTGTGGACCAGTGACACTAATACAGTGATCAGTGCTAAAAATAATGCACTCTCACTGTACTTATGACACTGGCAGGGAAGGGGTTAACATCAGGGGCGATCAAAAGGTTAAATGTGCTCCTAGGGAGTGCTTTCTAACTGTTCTGCCTCTCCTGTCAAAGATTAATGGGTCCTGTTGGACATTGCATCTGCCGGATCTACGGATTGGCACTGCTGATTGCCATTGTGATTGTCCAATCACAGTGGGAGTGGGGCACCAGTGGCGCACGTGCACGCCCCAGACAGTGTGCACAAAATCAGGTACAGGTACGTGATTTCACGCAGGAGGGCAGCCCTGCCGCAGTATATCTGCATGGGGCGGTCCTTAAGTGGTTAAAACATGTAAACAATAAATATTTTTACATCACCTTTTTATTTATTTTTTAATAGTGCCACGATGGGGTAGAGAATAGAGATTATTCTTTTAACAAAGATTATTCTTTTGCAAAGTGTACATTAGTTTAAAATTTTGGAAATGTTTGCTTGTTTGAAATAAAATCATTTTTGGTAACATTCTTTGACTGTCCTTCCTCCAGAAATTAGGTGAAACTCTGCTAAATTCCATCATTTAGTCATGTGCAAGCAAAAAAAAACTAAAAATGTTTTTGTTTTTGTTCTCTTTGCATGTGATTCGGTATTCTTTGGAAAGCCAATTTTTACTACATTACCTAAGTTAAGGGAAAATTCACTTGCAATATGAATACTCCATTGCAACGTGAACTTCCTATTCACCTATTACCTATTAACCTCTTCATCTGCGAAAGCACCGTATATCACAAACAATTGACATTTTTTAAAATTAAAATACTTCCCATTTCCTGCCTACATGTACTTCAGTAATGGCTGCAAGCTTTTCTAAGGCTGGCCATAGACGGAATTAGAATCATGTATGGGCAGGTTGAATATACAAAGTTGATCAATCAACTTGGGTACAGCCAGCCTGACAGATTTTGCATGTGATTTCCCATGAATGCGAACAATCCCTACATTATGTGTGTGGAAACGGTCATTTCTAGACTCCATTGGGAGAGCATGTGACTGGGTGACCACACAGGAGCACAGTCGGAAGACAGGGGAAATATATGAAAAAAAACCTTAATGACAAGGTCACCAAGTATTATTTTAAAGTGTGAAAAGGTTTGTAAAATTACTGCGCTAACCAATCATGTGAAAAGCTGCTAACACCAAAACAAAGTCAAAGAAATATGTGGAAACACAGTGTAGCGCTATAAACCGTCATAAGAGCATCATGTTATACAGTGTATTAAAAACTACATAAACATAAAATATTAGTATATAAAGAAAGTGTAAAGTCCAGTGGCTGTAGCCAGTGATATGTAGAGTCACCAATGTAGTGAGTTCATAAAGGTAAATTAGCCCACAAATAAGGAGAACTTTGGATCCACTCTTAGAAAAAAAACACTTTTGGTAGTGAGATGAAGTAAGACTGGCCGATGTAACACCAGAGATAGTGTATCCTCCACCCGGGAATATAGATGAATACTCTTACCGGACAGGGTGGACTCACATGCCAGCGGCAGTGGGTCAATCGAGCTTATGGCGGCCAAGGCTTGGAACTCCAATGCTGTGTTCTGGAACTCCCATGGGACAGGATGGAATTGGAACCCGGTTGCGGAACGATCCAGATAGGTAGTAGATGTAAAAGTACTCTCACCCGAACCAGTATGGGGATAGTGAAAAACAAAAGGGCTCCATATGGTGCAGGTCAAAAAAGCGGATTTATTATTAAAAAGTACATACATCAAGTCACAGATGTGTACAAAAAATGTGATCAAAAAATAAAAGCAATGTGGGGAGCTGTAAAATGTGATCCTGACACGTTTTGTCCCAATGAACTTCAACTGGGGCATTACGCAGCTCTCCCACATTGCCCATATTTATAAAATACCTAAATGGTCAGATGATTAGAAGAAAAGGGCGTGGCTCCGCTCACGGCACCAGAACCGGAAGCTTGGCCGCCGACGTAAGTTGCACGCCTTGCTCTGAAAGCTGACGGACCAATCATATGACCCTGTGTGAGGCGTCTAAGCCATATTCATGATCAGGACATACCACCGTCATCACGTCTTAATCTGAACGTGATGACGACACCACGTCTTCCAGGGAGACGCGCTCCAAGCCTTCGAAAGACCGTCAGTCATGTGACTCACCATGGAGCACATGAGCCTCATTGCTGTCATAGAACTATGACATCATTACGTCACCAGGTCATATGTGCTCCGGACTTCCAAAATGGGACAATAAAGCCTCGCTTTGGATAATGGGCTGATATGACTGCAAATGGAAAAAATTATATTGGTGACACTAAAAAGGAATCTAAACCGCTAGACATGTATAAAAAAGAATGTGACAAAAATGAATTGAATTACAAAGCCATGATAAAGGACACCACCTATACAAGAGTTGTCCATGGACATAATTAAATATAAAATAATCAAAATGAACACACATATAAAACTACATGTGTAAACTAAAAAGATAACTTTAAAAGTTCAATTAATGTGCAGAAGTAATATAATTAATTGAGATACAAAAGACATATAGATCAAGCCTGGTTAATGAAACAATTTATGTCCCAGTCAACGTTCATGTCAAAAGGTGAGTAAGACTTGAGTTCATGTATCCAGTAAGTTTCAAGGCGAGATACCCTGCGTAGGCAGGAATCTCCCCTCCAATGTGGAACAAATTTATCTATGATTTGGAATTGAGTGCCAGTAGGATCTTTATTATGATGTTTGAGATAGTGATTAATACGACCCTTCTTGATGCTGTCCAAATGTTCATTGACCCTCACTGGGAAGGTTCTGATGGTACGTCCCACATATTGTTTTTTACAAGGACAAGTGAGTAAATAAACTATAAATCTGGTAGCACAAGTAGTAAAATGTTTCATATTGTAACTGCTTTGAGTAGTAGTGGATTGAAAAGTATCTGTTTTGCGTCTCCCACAAATGTTGTGGAGGCAAACATTGCATTTGCAACAGGGGTAATATCCCTTATATTGTTGAAAAAAGGAAAAAGTTTGGGGCGGGTAAATGACATTGGGTGCAATCTCTCCCTGTATAGATTGGGCACCTCTGTATATGACGCCTGCACGTTCAGGGATAACTGGGCCCAAAAACCTATCACTCTAAAGGATCTTCCAGTGTTTGTTGAAGATCTTTTTGATTTGCTTATGCTGTATGGAAAAAGAAGTAAAAAAAGACCATTTAAGTTTATTTTCTTGGATGGGATTGGGGTGATCTAGTAATAAAGTATTCCTATCAACAATGGAAGCTCTATTAATGTCTGCGTCTAGATCCACAGATCCATATCCCTTCTCTATAAAGCTCTCTTTCAGGATCTGAGATTGGTGTCGGAAATCGGTTGGTACAGTTGCACCGCAGTCGTAGGAATTGGCTGTGTGGAACCAATGTTAACCATTGACTGTGGTGGCAACTGTCGACTGGAATGTAACCATTCCGGTCTGTAGATTTGAAATAATTTTTTAATTCCAAACGATGGTTTATTGCCGAAACTTCCAAGACTAGAAAATGTATGGTGGTAAGACTGGCCTCATAACTCAAAGTG
Source organism: Aquarana catesbeiana (assembly GCF_042186555.1). Taxonomy (NCBI): domain Eukaryota; kingdom Metazoa; phylum Chordata; class Amphibia; order Anura; family Ranidae; genus Aquarana; species Aquarana catesbeiana. Next base: position 352,107,926 of record NC_133325.1, on the reverse strand, counting down.
ATGTCCCTGCTGTTATCATTGAGAGTAATCATAAAGGCATCCAGAGATTCCATATCTCCCTTCCAGAGGTAGAGGTCATGTATATATCTGGCCCACAGAACCAACTCTGGTCTCTTGAGGGCATAGACGACATCCTCCTCCAACTGGGCCATGAACAAGTTTGCCAGGCTGGGTGCAAACTTGGCCCCCATAGCCACACCCCTTTTTTGTAAGTAGAATTGATCTTTAAACCAAAAATAGTTATGTTGGGTTGCAAACTTCAGCAGTTCCATAATGAAATTCTGTTGAATTATGGGAAGAGTTGAGTTCTTGGATAGATAGTGTTCAACTGCTGCAAAACCCCAATCATGGGGGATGCAGGTATAGAGGGCGGCAACATCGGCTGTTGCCAGTATCATACCTTCCTGATATTCCACTGTTTAAAGTCTAATAGTGTCTTGAGTGTCCTTGAGATAGGAAGGAACCAGTCTGACCAATGGGTGAAGGTGAAAATCTATATACCGTCCTATTCTGGATGTGACCAAGTCAATCCCGCTGACTATGGGGCATCCAGGGGGATTGACTGGGTTTTTATGTACCTTTGGGAGGTAATACATTACTGGGATGCGTGGAGCTAGGGGTTCTAAAAATTATTTTTCTTTTTTATCCAGAATGCCCAATGATGAGCCTTCATTGACAAGTTCTACCAGGGCTTTTTTGAAACCTAAAGTTGGATCCTTAGAAATAAGGCCATATGTCATATGGTCATCAAGTATCTTATTCATCTCCCTAATATATTCATCTTTGTCCAATACGACAATCCCCCCGCCTTTATCAGTGGGGCGGATGATCAGATTTTTTCATTCACATAATAGTTTTAATCCAGCTGTAATGGCCGAATTAGTGTGAATTCTTTTATTTGGTAGTTTGTCTGAATCTTGCAAGATTAGACTACGGAATACGTTAATGGAAGATGCCATAGTGCCTGGGGGGTTAAACAGACACCATTGATGGTTCGGTGAGAGTACTTTTACATCTACTACCTACATCTGTATCGTTCCGCAACCGGGTTCCAGTTCCATCCTGTCCCGTGGGAGTTCCAGAGCACAGCATTGGAGTTCCAGGCCTTGGTCGCCATAAGCTCACTTGACCCACTGCCGCTGGCATGTGAGTGCACCCTGTCCAGTAAGAGTATTCATCTATATTCTCCGGGTGGAGGATAGACTATCTCTGGTGTTACATCGGCCAGTCTTATTTCATCTCACTACCAAAAGTGTTTTTTTCTAAGAGTGGATCCAAAGTCCTCCTTATTTGTGGGCTATTTGCCTTTATGAACTCACTACATTGGTAACTCTACATATCACTGGCTACAGCCACTGGACTTTACACTTTCTTTATATACTAATATTTTATGTTTATATAATTTTTAATGCACTGTGTAACATGATGCTCTTATGACGGTTTATAGCGCTACACTGTTTTTCCACTTATTTTAAAGTGTATCTATAGTAAAAATGTAAAATAATATATTAATTTTCACATTATATTTTAATTATTTCTAGCCTACTGCTAACAATCTGAATGATCTTTATGTTTGCAAATATACTTTTTGAGGAGAACATTTGAGGAGCTTCCTTGAATTCTGAGACACATATTTAATATGCCCTTTGGAAATGCACTGCTGTACCACTGAACTCACTGAATTCACTGCCTCTGATCTACAGAGGTGCAAAGAGGAGAAAATTCAGGAGGCAGTACAGGAATCACTGCTTGCAGGCAGCAAGATATTATTGGTTATTTAGTACTTAGAGGTCAAAAGTAAACAAAATGAATGCGCAAAGAAAGTGCAAAGCATGCAGGGAATCCTGGAAGTCATTGGAAGACATGTTCAGCAAACAGGCAGCACTCACAACACGAAAGGAGAACTTTTAAGTAAGTTTATATTAAATGTAAGAAAAAATATTGTTATACATAATAGTGTATGCTGTAGCTATTGATCTCCATTAATGAAAGCTTCAGATTTAAAAATAGGCTTTTGAAATTACAATAACATGCTAAAGCTTTTAGAGCTTGGGTTAGGATTTACTCTAAAATTAATCAATTCTGAATTAGGATTCAGCAGTGCATTTTTAAAGTAATATTAGTATTAGCCTTAATATGCTAATATAGAAGTTTATTTTATTCTAGAAAGAGTAAATAATAGGGTAATAAATATGGCAATGTCTCCAGCAACATTTTGAAAGAACTGAAAATGTAACGCACAAAGTTAGGTCATTTAATGCCATTTGGATATTATTTTGCATAGTAGTCAAAAGTCAAAGCAAATGTTCCATTACAAATTATATTAATTTGCTCAGATGTGAATTTGATTGTTAATTCAGTTTCACATTTACCAATATAACTTTGGATGACGTATTTAAAAAAATATATATGTATATATATACAGTATCTCACAAAAGTGAGTTCACCCCTCACATTTTTGTAAATATTTTTATAACTTTTCATGTGACAACACTGAAGAAATGACACTTTACTACAATGTAAAGTAGTGAGTGTACAGCTTGTATAACAGTGTAAATTTGCTGTCCCCTCAAAATAACTCAACACACAGCTATTAATGTCTAAACCGCTGGCAACAAAAGTGAGTACACCCCTAAGTGAAAATGTCCAAGTTGGGACAAAAATGTCAATATTTTGTGTGGCCACCATTACTTTCCAGCACTGCCTTAACCCTCTTGGGCTTGGAGTTCACCAGAGCTTCACAGGTTGCCACTGGAGTCCTCTTCCACTCCTCCATGATGACATCACAGAGCTGGTGGATGTTAGAGACTTTGTGCTTCTCCACCTTCCATTTGAGGATGCCCCCAGTCTGGAGACATGCTTGGCCAGTCCATCACCTTCACCCTCAGCTTCTTTAGCAAGGCAGTGGTCGTCTTGGAGGTGTGTTTAGGGTCGGTATCATGTTGGAATACTGCCCTGCGGTTCAGTCTCCGAAGAGAGGGGATCATGCTCTGCTTCAGTACGTTACAGTACATGTTGGCATTCATGGTTCCCTCAATGAACTGTAGCTCCCCAGTGCTGGCAGCACTCATGCAGCCCCAGACCATGGCACTCCCACCACCATGCTTGACTATAGGCAAGACACACTTGTTGCCGCTACACACGCTTGACACCATCTGGACCAAATAAGTTTATCTTGGTCTCATCAGACTACAGGACATGGTTCCAGTAATCCATGTTCTTAGTCTGCTTGTCTTCAGCAAACTGTTTGAGGGCTTTCTTGTGCATCATCTTTGGAAGAGGCTTCCTTCTGGGACGACATCCATGCAGAACAATTTGATGCAGTGTGCGGCTTATGGTCTAGGCACTGAAAGGCTGACCCCTTAGACCCTCAACCTCTGCAACAATGTTGGCAGCACTCATACGTCTATTTCCCAAAGACAACTTCTGGATATGACTCTGAGCACGTGCACTCAACTTCTTTGGTCGACCATAGTGAGGCCTGTTCTCCATGGAACCTGACTTGTTAAACCGCTGTATGGTCTTGGCCACCTTGCTGCAGCTCAGTTTCAGGGTCTTGGCAATCTTCTTATAGCCTAGGCCATCTTTATGTAGAGCAACAGTTCTTTTTTTCAGATCCTCAGAGAGTTCTTTGCCATGAGGTGCCATGTTAAACTTCCAGTGACCAGTATGAGAGAGTGAGAGCGATAACACCAAATTTAACACACCTGCTCCCCGTTCACACCTGAGACCTTGTAACACTAATGAGTCACATAACACCAGGGAAGGAAAAGGGCTAATTGAGCCTAATTTGGACATTTTCACTTAGGGGTGTACTCACTTTTGTTGCCAGCGGTTTAGACATTAGCGGCTGTGTGTTGAGTTATTTTGAGGGGACAGCAAATTTACACTGTTATACAAGCTGTACACTCACTACTTTACATTGTAGCAACGTGTCATTTCTTCAGTGTTGTCACATGAAAAGATATAATAAAATATTTACAGAAATGTGAGGGGTGTACTGTATATTTCAAATAAATATTTTGCCACTTTTCTGGCCAGTTAATAGTATAAAGGTAGGAAATACAGCATGTTAAGTGACTGAGATGCAATACTCTGCATGTTTCTGCACTCCATTTGGCAGTGCTGAGAATGCAAGCCTAATGCTAGCCATACACATATTTGACTATTCAATTGAAATGGTTTATAAAATTAATATGTAGATTAAATATTTGATTCAACACTAATTGTTTCCTGTACCAGCATAAAAGTGATTGTAAAGTCTTGGGTTTTTTTCTATAAAAATAACAAACATGTTATACTTACCTACTCTGTGCAGTGGATTTGCACAGAGCAGCCTGCATCCTCCACTTCTTGGTTTCCTCTCCTGTGCTCCTGGCCCCTCCCTCCTGTTGAGTGCCCCCACAGCAAGCAGCTTGCTATGGGGGCACCCAAGCTGAGCTGCAGCTCTGTGTGTCCATTCAGACATGGAACTGCAGTTTGACCTGCCCCCTCTCTCTCCTGATTGGCTAACTGACTTTGATTGACAGCAGCAGGAGCCAATGACCAATCGTTTCACTGACAACCCATTTAAGGGAGCTACTGACCTCCAACAGCAAATAGTTTTGTCATATTGAATACCCCTGGGTGTCAAACAAGTGGCCACAATTTTATTTTTGTATTTATTTTTATGTCTTGTGTAATGTTTATACCAATGTACCATGAGCTGTCGATCTACTAATTATTTATTGGGGGGTTCCCTGAGATCTAAAAGGATTACCTCACAAAGATGTTGTTTGTCGCAATATACAGTAAAAATACAGTATATATATATATATATATATATATATATACTGTATATAGCCAGCCAGTGCATCTCTACATTTTTTACCAGGACGGCATGGAAAATCCACAAGGATAGACATTGCCAATTCTTTAAAAAAAGGCAACATCTATCTTGCTTCAGCAGGCACTGGAGGGTAGAGTTCCTGCTTCCACAGATCAACTGGCTTGTGCATGGGACACCTAACGCTGAGGACCCCCCCCAGGAGTGGACTTTGTCATGTTTGAGGGTTGGAGCAGCTGTTCCATTGACTGACAAGTCACGGGTTTGGCTAGCCTGGTCATGATCTCATTCCTTTGTATATCAATTAACCACTTGAAGACCAGGCCTATTCAGACACTTTTTGTTTACATGTAAAAATCTGTATTTTTTTGCTAGAAAGTTACTTAGAACCCCCAAACAATACATTTTTTTTTGCAGAGGCCCTAGAGAATAAAATGGTGGTCGTTGCAATTTTATATATCACATGGTATTAGGGTTGCAATTGATCCCTTTAAAACCGAAATCAAATTAATTACATAGGCTCTGTAGCTGATTAACCACTTCCCAACTGCCTGCAGTACATATACTGTGGCAAGGCGGCTCTATTACGCAAAATCACATACTTGTACGTGATTTTGCTAATTGCCACTGGGGGCACACGTGCCGCCGGAGCCACAATCGCGTGCTGATTGGACACAGGGGGAGCCAATCAGACCGCCATGCTGTCAGGCATGGACACTTTGATCTAGAGTTCCTGCTAATCAGGAATCAGGAACACGGATCAGAGTGTCCATGCAGTGAGTCCATCCCCCCACACAGTTAGAAACACACTGAGGGAACACAGTTAACCCTTTGATTGCCCCTAATGTTAACCCTTTCCCTGCCAGTGTCATGTATACAGTGTCAATGCATATTTTTAGCACTGATCACTATAATAATGTCACTGGTTCCCAAAACAGTATCAAAAGTGTCAGCTAGTTGTCCACCGCAATGTCGCAGTCCCGCTAAAAATCGCTGATCACCGCCTTCACAATTTAAAAAATAAATAAATAAATAAAATTGCCATAAATATATCCCATATTTTGTAGACGGTATAACTTTTGTGCAAACCAATCAATATACGCTTATTGTGATTTGTTTTACCAAAAATTTGTAGCAGAATACATATTGACCTAAACTGAGGAAGAAATTCGATTTTTTAAATGTTTTTGTTGGATATCATAAATTTTGTTTGGGTACAGCGTTGCACGACCGCGCAATTGTCAGTTAAAGCGACGCAGTGCCGTATCGCAAAAAATGGCCTGGTAAGGGGGTAAAAACCCTTCCATAGCTGAAGTGGTTAAGGTGGCAATTAAACTCACTTAGAGCCTTTACTGCATTAAATTAGCCTCAGAACCTGTGTAATTAATATGTGTTTGGTTTAAAGGTATGAGGTGGCCACCCCAGGGGTTTTTTCAAATGCAAATTTTTTGGAAAAATACAATTTAATGATGTTTGATGAAAAAAAAATATATAACCTAATTTTCTGATAAAATATAAAAGATGGTGTTACGCTGAGTAAATAGATACCTAACATGTCTTGCTTTAAAATTGCACATGCTCATGGAATGGCGACAAACTGCGATACTTAAAAATCTCCATAGGCGACGCTTTAAAAATGTTTACAGGTTACCAGTTTAGAGTTACAAAGGAGGTCTAGTACTAGAATTATTGCTCTCACTATAATGCTTGTGATGGTACCTCACATGTGTGGTACATACACAGTTTACATCTGCGTGCACGACCTACTTATGCATTTGGCATGCGAAAACAAGAGGGTGGGGGAACTTTAAAACATTTTACTTTTTTAAAAATTTTTTTTATTTTTCATTGTCCCATTATTTTTTTATTACTTTTATTCCTATAACAAGAAATGTAAACATTCATTGTGATAAAAATACAACATGACAGGTCCTCTTTATGAAGACATCTGGGATCTATAAGACCCCAAATTTCTCCTCTACTTTTGAAAGCATGAGATAAAAAAAAATAAAAAAAAACATTGATCTCATGCTTTCCAGAAAAAAAAAAAAAAATGGAAGACTAAAAAAAAGAGAAACCATAGAGGTGATTGGATCCGGTCTCCAAACACCTCTACCGCCGGATCGGATGCCGGGCTCCCGCTGGTGCTGGAGAGCCAAGAGAGCCAACGGAGGGTGGCAGGAGGGGAAGAGACCACCTTACGCTGCCTGTAAAAGTAATTCAGTGGCTAATTAACCACTAGGATTGCTTCTAATTTGTAGAGCATCTCCGGCTCTAAAAAACAATATACCGCTGCAGCCATAACCCTGGTATAACCACTTGAAGTCAATCACGTACACATATGTGCTTTTGCGGCAAGTGGTTAACATTGTTAAGTGTTTAGATGTCTGTAACATTAGTAACAAGCACTAATAAGTGTGGCACCGCACTATAATGGCCAATGGCCAGAGCTTCCTATTACACCCAAGACATGCATACCCAGTCCATCTTTCACAGTAAACTTTAACACCAATCAGAAATAATCCTAATTTAGAAGTACCAAATAGTTTACATTTTTATTTTGCCTCGATGATTATGAAGATGCAGTAGTTACGTAAAGTCTACTAAGCACACTGTGTACTTGTAGAAAGCCATAAAAAGCAAAGCTGGCATTATTATTATATAAAATTCATATAGTGTTAAATATATATGCTGTTGAGCATATACCTCTGCGCCACACCTATGTGATTATATATTGTATACTAAGGCAGCTGCTGTTATAACTAAAAAAGTAATGCTTGATAAACACACTAAATGAATTCTGTGCCTAAACAGCTCTTGCTATTTTTAATGCAATCCTATATAAACCGTGATAATTTAATAAACCATATATTGTTGAAGTGTCAATTTGTGAAATTAAATAAATCAATGTTATATATGTAATGCTGTGACTAATAAATAATACAACAAGAAGTGTTCTAGTCCATGTATTAAAACAAACTCTGTGTAGAGATATTGTAACCAACACTGATGGGATCTAGTATGATAAGGGAACAATGAAATCCTATAATGTAGGATGGGGGTTGGTTGATCTAGCTGTCTTTGTTCCCGTGTAGACGACTCCAACAGGTGTAACAGGAGTCTTGACCACACACACCCTTACTATTCACACATTTTTTTTTGTGCATGACTTCCAAAAACGACAGGCAAAAAAATTGGGATATGGGTCCCTACTCACCAGATCCTATTGACCATCTCTACCCTACGACAGGAGGAGTCAAACTGGGCTTGTATGGTCACTGTGACCAACTGCAGATCTTCAGCCAGGATATCTTGTCCTTTCTGCACACCAGATGGTTCAGGTATGGGCTTCCAGCAACACTCCTCCTTCCTGCACAGCAAACGGGAAAAAACTCCTCACAGCATAAAATTGCTTTATTTAAAAACTGACATCAATAAAAATTGTTTTGCATTAGCCAAATGGCTGCAAGACAGTTGCAGAAAGTTTTCAATGCAATATAAAAAAAATACAAAGGGCTTTGGAACCAGCAAACAATCCTCCTGGTTCAGCTGACTTGCACCCTGCATCTAGGCTTGACGTATTTTGTCATTAGTATGACGTCATCAAAAGCTGTTTATTGATGTCAGTTTTTAAATAAAGCAATTTTACGCTATGAGAAGTTTTTTCCCTTTTTCCATGGTTCATTGTGTCATATGTGAGACATTGCTTGTGGCATTACAATTTGGTAGGGCAAAATCAACGTGGTTTTCTGGAGGAAAATCAGCATCCAGTCACGGTGAACCCACGAGCCAGATCTAGCTTGGTTCCCTGCTATGCAGGAAGGAGGACGAGTGTTCGTGGAAGCCCATACCTGAACCATCTGATATGCAAGAAGGATGAGATATCCTGGCTGAAGATCTGCAGTTGGTCACTGTGACCATACAAGCCCAGTGACTCCTCCTGTCGTAGGGTAAAGAGGGTCAATAGGATCTGGTGAGTAGGGACCCAGATCCTAATTTTTTGGTAATTTTTTGTCTTTTTTGGAAGTCATGCATAAAAAAATGTGTGAATAGTAAGGGTGTGTGTGGTCAGGACTCCTGTTACACCTGTTGGAATCGTCTACATGTGAACAAAAAGACAGCTTGATCAACCAACCCCCATCCTACATTGTTTTTCATTGTTACCTTATCATACTAGATCCCATCAGTGTTGGTTACAATATCTCTACACAGAGTTTGTTTTGATACATGGACTAGAACACTTCTTGTTGTATTATTTATTAGTCACAGCATTACATATATCACATTGATTTATTTAATTTCACAAATTGACACTTTTCAACAATACATGGTTTATTAAATTATCACGGTATATATAGGATTGCATTCAAATTAGCAAGCACTGTTTAGGCACAGAATTTATTCAGTGTGTTTATCAAGATTTATATAGTGCCAACAGTTTTCGCAGCGCTTTACAGTATGTAAGTTAAGGCCACGGTGTCACAGCGCGGGCTGAAACACAGCAGAAATCAGTTTGAGTAGTTAATGCTGCCATATTACCAAATATTTGACAGTGAAAAGCTAGTTACTTTTGTTAAAATATCTGTCAGTTTTACAGAAATTTTGGAGAAAAACATGATGCTTTATGGAATCATTGATCTACTGATTGTTGAAGCATTTTGTTTGTTAAAGATTGATCTTTTTCAAGGGGGAGGGGGGGGTAATGTACTATATACATACTGATCACCAGCCAGGGTGCAGGTCCAATACACACCAAATAATTTTAATTTGCAGTCAAAACACCTGGATGTTGAATGTTCTATTTGCATGTTCTTATCTCTACAGTGAATGTACGGTATATCTGCTATTGCTAGCCTCAAAGTGGTACATCTGGAAACCTATACCAATCAGCAGTGTGTATCCCTGGGAGATAAGAAGACTGTGTGCCTCAAACAAGCCACTGCTGAATCTTTTTATGCTGTGGTGCAAAAATGCACAACCTTTAGTACATCCATATCGAATAAAGAATTTGGATGGATTCCAGAGTGCAGGTTCTTTCCATATACCCACATCCCTTAAAATTAACTAAAGCCGCGTACACACGGGCGGACTTTTCAACCGGACTGGTCCGACGGACTTTCCGATGGACTTTCAATGGACTTTTGACGGACTTCCGACGGACTTTTTAACGAACGGACTTGCCTACACATGATCACACCAAAGTCCGACGGATTCGTACGTGATGACATACACGGACTAAAATAAGGAAGTTGATAGCCAGTAGCCAATAGCTGCTCTGACGTTGGTTTTTGTCCGTCGGACTAGCATACAGACGAGCGGATTTCTGGGTCCGGCGGAGTTACGACGTAAAAATTTAAAGCAAGTTCCAAATCTAAAGTCGTCAGATTTTCGACTGGAAAAGCCTGCTGAAGGTCCGATGAAGCTTACACATGATCGGATTGTCCACCGGACTCGGTCCGTCGGACCAGTCTGGTCGAAAAGTCCGACCGTGTGTACGCTGCATAACTTAGTAACATGAAAGAACCTACAAAGGGACACTTTTTAAAAAGTTTAAGTTTTAGCCAGTCTTGTAAATATTTTCTTGATCAAGCAATGAGTCACAACTAACCTGCTGCCATTTGTATGAAAAGGTCTATGAAACAAACATAATTTTGTGGTCTAAGGGAAAATAACAGACCCAAAGGTCCACCTGTGAGGTGTAGCAATTAACCTTTGTTTAACATGGATCATTGATGTAACAACTTTACATTAATTTCCAAAAGAACATTGATTTCCAGAATAAATGCATGCTGCCAAATTCTTGGATTCTGTGTCTTTGTAAACAACTGATCTAGATGAACTAGATTCAGAAAAGAAGAAACTGCTGAATGTCGGTCGTTACAAATTGTATAACACCGCCAGATTTGTAGGTCAACAAATACAACGCCTGACACATTTTAGAAACTACAAGTTACGAGAAACTACAAGCTACAAGTTTAGTTAACAAAAGTGTACTACCTACAAAGGTTTAAAAAGTACTAGAAATATACTTTACAAAGGTCTTTACTGACATAGAGCACATTAAACAGAGCCGTTTGTCAGATAATAAACAACGTTACATGTGTCAGCAAGGAAAGTTACATTTCCACTCCAAACAGAATTGTGCACAGAAGGGTCAATGATAGGACCCGTGCATACTTGAAATTGTACAATCAATATACGAGGAACAGGTAGAGGCTCTATCAAGAACTCTGGTAAAGAGATCCAATAAATCAAAGTGAGAAACAAAGCTGTCCAGGTGTGTTTTATATAGGCATGTAATAGTTCCTAACTTTATGACCTCTGATCAGCTGTAGGCTATAAAATACACGGAGAATGTTTTAATTGTTTTTGTTGTAGCTTTATTCTTGAAACTACTGTAACTATCAATATGTGCTAATTTATAAGTTGTTGAGATGGTTAGATACATGGTCGGCGTGAGTTACCAAAACTTCCTTTTTGACCTCTGTAGCGGAAAACTGAAATTTAAATAGAGTATTTTTAGAACAGATCTGTGCTGCCTAAAATAAATCAATAAGATAGACTACAATTAACATGACACACAAATAATAACTCTAGGAACTTTTCTATACCACAACAAAACTCCGCTATTTTAATTCTGAAAATAAAAAGTAGGCAATATATTTTATGTATGGGAATAAATAAATGAAATGCAAAAAATGTTTTTGCAAAACACATACATAGTTTATGTATAGTTGACTTTAAGTACAAAAAGAAAGAGTCATTGGCAAGTTAGAAATAAAACAATTCCGTTCTTCAGTAGAATAAGATAATTAGGGGAATGTCTATAAAATAGTGAATGTGACATGTGCAAATATTTACTGTACTTGAATCTAAATGGTGCATGTATTTTAGATTACAGGGAATAATTACCCACCTGCAAATGTTTGGTTGGTGTCACATTTGATGCTTTATAAATTCGCCCTTTACTATCCATAGTATATTACATACCAAATTTATAACTATATTGACATGAAATGTTATTTAATCAATTGTGCACCAATTTGGCATAAATGAAAACAAATGAAAAAAAAACTACTGCTGCAATGTAGCTGTAGGAGAAAATATGATTAGCTATAAAATAAGATCACGCTATAGCATCTGTATGAAATGTGTAGGATATACACATTCATTGCTTACCTGCCATTTTTATAGTTGTGAAGTTGGTAAGAAGGCATTCATTTACAGTATGGTGTTTTGCTTTGTTCAAAGATGGGCTGTGTGCATGATTATTTGGTGCATTCCAGTTTTGATGCAGAATTATCATACAGGAAGTAAGGAGACCAAAGTTAGCAACTAAACCCTTTTATGTAGATTTTTGTCTCTGCAAATGATTTGCTTTGTTCAGCAGTATCAGCGGATTCTATCAATGAAGAAAATAGGTCAAGCCACACCTAAAGTGTTATTTTTGCAGAGTAACAACCATATGGCTTACTATAATTTCACTGCACACCATTAGCTTCCCACACAACAGGGACTAAGAGGAACTTTTCCCAAGAGAGGGCAATTCTCATCTTGGACAGTTGTCACCAGAACATTTGTACTGATTAGGATTTCCCCACACTGATTGCTCTGATGAAACTTCTAAAATTCCCACTTAGGATTTCAATATACAGTATCTCACAAAAGTGAGTACACCCCTCCCATTTTTGTAAATATTTTATTATATATTTTCATGTGACAACACTGAAGAAATGACACTTTGCTACAATGTAAAGTAATGATTGTACAGCTTGTATAACAGTGTAAATTTGCTGTCCCCTCAAAATAACTCAACACACAGCCATTAATGTCTAAACCGCTGGCAACAAAAGTGAGTACACCCCTAAGTGAAAATGTCCTAATTGGGCCCAAAGTGTCAATATTTTGTGTGGCCACCATTATTTTCCAGCACTGCCTTAACCCTCTCGTGCATGGAGTTCACCAGAGCTTCACAGGTTGCCATTGGAGTCCTCTTCCACTCCTCCATGACGACATCACTGAGCTGGTGGATGTTAGAGACCTTGCAATTCTCCACCTTCTGTTTGAGGATGCCCAACAGATGCTCAATAGAGTTTAGGTCTGGAGACATGCTTAGCCAGTCCATCACCTTTACCCTCAGCTTCTTTAGCAAGACAGTAATGGTCTTGGAGGTGTGTTTGAGGTCGTTATCATGTTGGAATACTGCCATGCGGGCCAGTCTCCGAAGGGAGGGGATCATGCTCTGCTTCAGTATGTCACAGTACATGTTGGCATTCATGGTTCCCTCAATGAACTGTAGTTCCCCAGTGCCGGTGTCTTGCCGAGAATGTTCCCTTGGCGGATAAGTTCCTCCTCTGTACTGCGCAGGCGCAGCGCCTGCGCAGTACCAACTACTGTCAGCCGCCGGAGATAGCCGAAGCTCAAACGCTTCAATCAGCTGTACACGGCGCCTGCGCTCTGGGTCCAGATTCCTTCCCCACCATCCAAGTGGACCTAGAGGGGGAATCTAAAAGAGCCGAGCGCAGCGAGGCCGTGCCCGAAGCGTGGCGAGCGAAGCGAGCCCGCGAGGGGCCCTCTTACAGGCGCCGTGTACAGCTGATTTTCAGCTGTTCTGCTTCGGGTATTTCCGCCGGATCGTACTGCGCATGCGCAGTAGAGTGAGGAACTTATCCGCCGAGCAGAACTTATTCGGCAGAACACCGGCAGCATTCATGCAGCCCCAGACCATGACACTCCCACTACCATGCTTGACTGAAGGCAAGACACACTTGTCTTTGTACTCCTCACCTGGTTGCCGCCACACCCGCTTGACACCATCTGAACCAAATAAGTTTATCTTGGTCTCATCAGACCACAGGATATGGTTCTAGTAATCCATGTCCTTAGTCTGCTTGTCTTCAGCAAACTGTTTGCAGGCTTTTTTGTGCATCATCTTTAGAAGAGGCTTCCTTCTGGGATGACAGCCATGCAGACCAGTTTGATGCAGTGTGCGGCGTATGGTCTGAGCACTGACAGGCTGACCCCCCACCCCTTCAACCTCTGCAGCAGTGCTGGCAGCACTCATATGTCTATTTCCCAAAGACAACCTCTGGATATGACGCTGAGCATGTGCACTCAACTTCTTTGGTCGACCATAGCGAGGCCTGTTCTGAGTGAAACCTGTCCTGGTGTGGAGTGGAACCGCTGTATGGTCTTGGCCACCATGCTGCAGCTCAGTTTTAGGGTCTTGGCAATTTTTCTTCTTTATGTAGAGCAACAATTCTTTTTTTCAGATCCTCAGAGAGTTCTTTGCCATGAGGTGCCATGTTGAACTTCCAGTGACCAGTATGAGAGAGTGAGACTGATAACACCAAATTTAACACACCTGCTCCCCATTCACACTTGAGACCCTGTAACACTAACGAGTCACATGACACCGGGGAGGAAAAATGGCTAATTGGGCCAAATTTGGACATTTTCACTTAGGGATGTACTCACTTTTGTTGCCAGAGGTTTAGACATTAATGGCTGTGTGTTTAGTTATTTTGAGGTGACAGTAAATTTACACTTTTATACAAGCCGTGCATTCACTACTTTACATTGTAGCAAAGTGTAATTTCTTCAGTGCTGTCGAATGAAGAGATATAATAAAATATTTACAAAAGCGTGAGGGGTGTACTCACTTTGGTGAGATACTGTACATTCTATCTCAATAACAACAGTCAACAGTATAAATAGAGGAGTGAATCCAAACCCCAATAAAAACAGAGTTTAACCCTTTCCCAATTTATCCAAGACAAAAAAAAGGTTTTTCCCTTACATACATGTTAATTTATGCTAATCAAAGTAGACTAATTGTATAAGCAATCCAGAAATGAAGTTAGGCTGAAGACAGCCAATAACAAATTTTGAATTAAATATAAACAAGCATCATAAAATATAGTTTAGTTATTGGAAGTGTAACTTGGAATGTAGCTGATACATGCTGCAGAACTTCTACCTTTGCTGTCTTCTGCAGTATGGACAAGGTTAAACTTATTATTCATTAATGCAGAAGTGCGGCAGCCATATTTAAGGAGACCACATTGCAATGCTCATTTATGGAGTGTCTAGAGTACAGGGGGCAGCCATTTTGGCTGGGTCTGGATTGATGCAACAAATCAAGGAGAAGTGTGTGTCTGCAAGCTGCTGGAAGGAAAGAAGAGGACAGTCTTGAAGCTACATAGTTACATCTATCTAGTTAGTCTGGCTGAAAAAAAACACAAGTCCATCTAGTTAAACCAATAAAAGGAAAACAAATTACAATCCTATATACACAATCCCATACCCGCAGGTAATCCAGAGGAAGGCAAAAAAAAAAAACCCAGCACAGCATGACCAAATTTGCTCCAGCAGGGGAAAAGAACCTTCCTGATCCCCCAAAAGGCAATTGGATATTCCCTGGATCAACTTTACCTATAAATGTTAGTATTCGGTTATATTATGTACATTTAGGAAAGAATATAGGTCTTATCTAAAGCAATCTACTGAGCTGGAAAGAACTAGCTCTTGAGGGAGCCTATTTCACATGTTCAGAGCTCCTACTGTGAAGAAGCCTTTCTGTATTTGGAGATTAAATCTTTTCTCCTCCAGACATAAAGAGTGCCCCCTTGTCCTCTGTGATGTCCATAAAGTGAATAACTCAACACCAAGTTCACTATATGTATTTATACATGTTAATTATCCCCCCCCCTTATCTCCTCTTCTCAAGAGAGAATACATTTAGTTTCACTAATCTTTCCTCCATGCTTCTTACCAGTTTGGTTGCCTTTATCCCAATATTTTCTCAATAAGCTTTTTGTTAACTGGTGACAAAAACTTAACTGCATATTTCAAATGAGCTCTTACTAATGTTATGTACAGGGGAAGCTAGCAGGGGGTAAGAGAAAGAGACTGGGCTTCTGGCTGAACAGAACTCTGCCATAGCTGTCCACAATCAGGAGAGACCTCAGAGAAGACTCTCATTGTGCAGGATCTTGCCTCAGAGACCAGGAACTTTCTCCCTGGGGTGTGAGGTATGATTTGAATGTGTGCTGTGATCTGACTGTACGAGAGCGCACCCCAACCGCTTGTAAGAAAGGAAAGAAGAGACTGTCTCAGCAGGATTGAAAAAGAGAAACCACAGCAACTTCTATCTCTGTCTGAGAAACTTGAACTGAATTAAAGCACGTGTCCGGAGACCCAAAAGTTAGCACCCTGGGTCTGGTAAGAGATTGACACTGCACAAGGTAATCTGTTGTCTGCTGGGAACTATTGTGTTTTCTTTAAGGGCTCCAGTGTGAATAATAGAAAATAGGTACTGTTATGGTAAGTCAGGACTATCTTTATAGGGTGGTATTAGTCAGAATACTGCAGGTGTTTAACCATATCTCTCAAAGTAACATAATTGTCTTTTTGATTGTTTATATAAGTACACTTGTTAACCCTCTATTTTTTTAGGCTATGCTTGGCGTATTAAATTCTTTGAAATACCTCAAGGTGTGTCGGTAAGTGCTGGGTGTACGAGGTGTGTCATCTTCAGGTGTGCTGAGAAATCACAAAACAATTCAGTGGCTCCTCTGGGGCTGGCGCTACAAGTGGGGGCTTATTCGAGGATTTGAATTTGGGACTAAGAAAACGAGTGATGTGTGCCTCCGCCAGCCAATCCACCTGTCACTGCTGCTGAGTGGTGTGAAGAGAAGAATGGCAGATTTCGGCTCTGTGTAGTTATGGGCCTCACTGGTGTCACCTGGAGAGACAAACAGATGCAGTGAATGGTATTCACATTGGTACCTGACTGGAAAGCATTTGTAGTGAACACAAAAGTTAACCAGGCAGCCTCTTGCACTTATGCTTTATTGGAATGGAGGAAAGAAATCCCAACTGGCTTTCAAAGGGATAGCTACCTAGGGATCTTGGAGTTTAGCTTGCATAGTCAAGCATTCCGAACAGACACTCAGAAAGTTCAATAGCGTCAGATTCAGGAGTACCGGCTACTGCTCCCACCCCATCCTTAGGGTTCCCCATTGCTTCATTATTTAGCAATATGGGAAGGCTAGTAGAAACCCTAGTTCATAATTCAGCAGCATCCAACAATTATGGGTATTACAAGCTGAGGTTTTATTCTGCAAAAGTCCCAGTGATATCAGGCAAATAAGATTTTTGGACCTGGATAGATCAAGTGGTCCAGGCTGTGGAAGAGTAGGAAGTTGCTGACACAGTCAAGAGGTAGAGGTTAACCACTTGCCACCCGCGCTATGGCCGAAATATGGCTACAGCGCAGGCTTAAATTACCGAGAGGGCATACATGGACGTTCTTGCCCTCTACCAAGTGATCAACTGTCAGCCAATGACAGCTGACCACAGAAATAAACAGATGGCGGTTATCATTTTTTTTTTCTTCACGGCTTCTGTTAGAGAGATTAGAGGGACATTGTTCCCCCTAGCACCCGCATGTGCTGCTAATCAGTGCCATCTATCAGTGCCCACCAGTGCCACACATCAGTGCACACAAGTGCCATCTATCAGTGCCCACCAGGGCCACCTATCAGTGCTGCCAATCAGTGCCTCATCATCAGTGCTGCCTATCAGTGCCGCCTACCAGTGCCTATCAGTGCCCATCAGTGCCGCCTAATAGTGCCCATCAGTGCCACCTATCAGTGCCAGCTCTTTGTGCTGCCTATCAGTGCCCATCAGTGCCACCCATCAGGCCAGCCTCATCCGTGCCTCCTGATCAGTGCCCACCAGTGAGCCCATTAGTGCCACCTATTAAAGCAGCATCCTCAGTGGCCATCAGTGCAGGCTATCAGTGCCCAGCAGTGAAGCTTCATCAGCGTACATCAGTGAAGGAAAAAAATCACCTGCTTGCAAAATGTTATAACAAAATATGAAAAACTTTTTCTTTTTGTTCAAAATGTTTGGTCTTTTTTGTTTGTTTAGAAAAAAATAACCCAGTGGTGATTAAATACTACCAAAAGAAAGCTCTATTTTTATGGAAAAAAATGATGGGTACAGTGTTGCATGACCCAGCAATTGTCATTCAAAGTGTGAGAGCTGAAAATTGGCCTGGGCGGGAAGGGGGTATAAGTGCCCAGTAAGCAAGTGGTTGATTGAGAGTCTAAGAACTCCTGTTTAAGTGTTTATGATGTTGTTTAGAACTTAAAAAAAGACAAGCCAGGCTGCATGGCTACTGAATGTCTAGAAGCCTTGCAAGAGATTTACGGGAGAGTTTAAGACTGGTCCAAATTGGTTTACATGTTCTCACACACCTATCAAAATGAGGAAGAGGCGTTGTCCGCCTATATTATGCGGCTGGACGAGATTCTATACCAGCGATGGCGAACCCGTGGCATGCGTGCCACTGCCGGCATGCCGAGCCCTCTCTGTGGGCACGCCAGGAAAAATGGAGAAAAGCACACACTTAAACACTGAAATTGCCCACACAGCACCGTGAACTACATCTCCCACAGGTCTCTAGGCTAGCGGTGATGTGTCCA
Organism: Aquarana catesbeiana; assembly: GCF_042186555.1. NCBI lineage: Eukaryota > Metazoa > Chordata > Amphibia > Anura > Ranidae > Aquarana > Aquarana catesbeiana. Next base: position 352,089,608 of record NC_133325.1, on the reverse strand, counting down.
AGTGGGCATGACAAAGAAGAAGCGGCCAGGGGTGACGTGCATGCACATGCAAATCCAATCATAGAATCTGTCTCGTCCACACTGCACTCCCCATCAAACTACATCTCCCACAAATCTCTGGGGCCAGCGGTGACATGTCTGGGGTGGGCGTGCCTGAGAGAACAGGGCTCCCACGTGGCTGGGATCGATCAGGGGTGATGTGCGGAATGAGCTGCCAGATCAGGAAACACTGGAGACAGGTGAGATGTTTATATGGACAAAAAAATAGAAAACTGGGAACCACACTGTGGAATACATATATTACTGAGAGCTCATCCACTCACTATCCAAAGGAAGTGGAGCTCAGTGTCCAAAAAGCTGCATACAAGGGAGAAGGACTGTGCCAGGGAGAAGGAACAGTTAAGATGCCACAAAATAGAGCCACAGGGATATAGCAATCAAAAAAATAGAAAACAAAAATAATCGAAAATTAATGACAAAAATGTATTAATTAAAACAGGTCAAATGCAAAAAGATGCTCCTCCGCCTACAACCATCTAAAAAGACAACGTTGTCTAAAACAAAAACATCTAGGCGCCATTATGCATCCACATACCCAAACAATCGTGCAGTAACCATATAACAATGGAATGTATGCCTGGGTATACCCAATGCCCAGCAAATGCATCCTTACCAGTGCTCAGCAAATGCATCCCTGCATTCTGAGCGTCACACACTCCTGATCCCTGCATTCTGTGCATAACACACTCCTGATCCCTGCATTCTGTGTGTAACGGACTCCTGATCCCTGCATTCTGAGCATAACGCATCCTGAACCCTGCATTCTTAGCGGAACGCACTCCTGATCCCTGCATTCTGAGCGTCACGCATTCCTGAACCCTGCATTCTGAGCGGAACGCACTCCTGAACCCTGCATTCTGAGCGGAACGCACACTCCTGAACCCTCCATCTTGAGCGGAACACACTCCTGATCCCTGCATTCTGAGTGTAACGCATTCCTTTAAAAAAAAAAACAAAAAAAAAATCTCTGGGCAGAATCGTACGTTTTTGGTCCCTTAGGGCTCATTCAGAGGGATGATCAGTCCCATCCTCTGTACGGAGCTGCTGGTAGGTTTAATTCTGTGTTGGCACTTTGAAAAAAATAAGTTGGTTTTGTGTCGCTGTTTGGGCACTCGGGCTCAAAAAGGTTCGCCATCACTGTTCTATACCATATCAATCTGAAAGGTGGCATGGAGCCAGGCAACACAAGTAAGGCTTTGTTGAAGCAGACTCTTAAAAGGGCACTTCCATTAGATCCCATAATGTTGAAACTTGGAACCAGGGGCCAGAATGAGATGTTAACCCACTCCAAATTGATTAAAACTATTCGAGAAGAAGAGGTTCTGTGTAAGGCCCAATGCATCTGTTGTGGAGATGGGAACTGTGGGGACAGTGGAGATCAAGTCCAGAATAGCCGCTTTAAAAAGACACAGATGATGGAATTAATGACTGTGCTGTCTGCCAGGATTGTTACACCTTTAGGGGAGAATGCTCCTACCTACTCAGAGATCACAGAATGCTACAATTGAAAAAACATCCAGATCATTGGTCTGCTATAAGTATGGGGGCATTAGTCACTACCACCATGATTGTCCCAGCCCACCAAGGTTACAAAGAGAAAATTGCAAGCTGGTGTAAAACTTCACAGGGCCCTGGTGGAGGAGTCCAATTGAGTGAGTCTTCTCCAGTTCTTAGATTCAAAACAAAGGGTGTGTGTGGCCCAAACCTTTGTGGCAGGTCTCTTCTAAAGCCTTCATTAGTTTGCCCAAATTACCTTCAGATTCAGGCCTCAGATAATGGGAGATCAATGCAGACCAAAAACAAAACCATTGGCCCAGATGGCAAAAGAACAGCCATCAAAACAAAAGAGGGGCTTGAACTCAATCAGTGGAACAAGTCAACCCAACTCCTCCAAGCAAGTCCACTGACTAGCTGGTGGGCATTTCTCCTATTGTGCCTGTTCAGATGGAAAGTGTATACACCAAAGCTCTTCTGAACTCTGGGGTTCAAGTGACCGTAATCTCCTGTGACTTCTATGACAAACACCTGAACCACCTACCCCTAAGGAAGTTAGAAGATCTAGAGGGACTAAGAAGCTCCCCTATGATGGGTACCTTACAGTCAAACTTGAATTTGGTCCCCCAATGATAGCACAGCGAGAGCCTTCTGACACATTGGTCATCGTGTATCCAGGGGCTTATCGGAGTTTCAGGATAGTGTGGACAAACACTGACTTGGTCCAACTGTTACTCCCCATGTTTTAGAGAGTGATACCATCCCTGAAAATGTACATCCCATGCTGTTGTCAGTGTACCAGCATTCAGTTCAAGAGCAGAATTCCCCAGCTGAAGGAATAAGAAAGCTTTGGAAGTTTGACAAAACGGAAAGGTCTTGCAGCCAGCTGAAGTAATCTGGAGAACCCATGGAAAAGTTCTTGTCGGTGTACACTATAAAAGTGTTTCTCAACATTTTACAGTGAAGTACCCCTGCAGCTCTAAAAGAATTTCCTAAGTCCCTGTCTCGAGAAAGTAATTTCTATTGTTTGGGTGTCACGGTTTCTGTGTGTATATAATGTCAGCATGTGATTGTAATGATTTCTGTGTGTGTTTGTGATTGTTTTGTTCATGTGCAATATCATTGTAAGTGTGCATGCTGCAATGACAGATAAACACGCACACACACATATATATACTGATTAGGGATGAGCTTCGAGTTCGAGTCGAACTTATGTTTGACTCGAACATTGGCTGTTCGCAAGTTCGCCGAACAGCGAACAATTTGGGGTGTTCGCGGCAAATTAGAATGCCACGGAACACCCTTTAAAAGTCTATGGGAGAAATCAAAAGTGCTAATTTTAAAGGCTTATATGCAAGTTATTGTCATAAAAAGTGTTTGGGGACCTGGGTCCTGCCCCAGGGGACATGGATCAATGCAAAAAAAAGTTTTAAAAACGGCCGTTTTTTCAGGAGCAGTGATTTTAATAATGCTTAAAGTCACACAATAAAAGTGTAATATCCCTTTAAATCTCATAGCTGGGGGGTGTCTATAGTATGCCTGTAAAGGGGCGCATGTTTCCCGTGTTTAGAACAGTCTGACAGCAAAATGACATTTCGAAGGAAAAAAGCCATTTAAAACTACTCGCAACTATTGCATTGCCGGTCCGACAATACACATAGAAGTTCATTGATAAAAACGGCATGGGAATTCCCCACAGGGGAACCCCAAACCAAAATTTTATAAAAAAAAAATGACGTGGGGGTCTCCCTAAATTCCATACCAGGCCCTTCAGGTCTGGTATGGATATTAAGGGGAACCCCTGCCAAAATTTTTTTTAAAAATTACGTGGGGGTCCCCCTAAATTTCATACCAGACCCTTCAGGTCTGGTATGGATTTTAAGGGAAACCCCGCGCCAAAAAAAAAAACCGGCGTGGGGTCCCCCCAAAAATCCATACCAGACCCTTATCCAAGCACGCAACCTGGCAGGCCGCAGGAAAAGAGGGGGGGACGAGAGAGCGCCCCCCCTCCTGAACTGTACCAGGCCACATGCCCTCAACATTGGGAGGGTGCTTTGGGGTAGCCCCCCAAAACACCTTGTCCCCATGTTGATGAGGACAAGGGCCTCATCCCCACAACCCTGGCTGGTTATTGTGGGGGTCTGCGGGCGGGGGGCTTATCGGAATCTGGAAGCCCCCTTTAACAAGGGGACCCCCAGATCCCGGCCCCCCCCTGTGTGAAATGGTAAGGGGGTACAAAAGTACCCCTACGATTTCACTAAAAAACTGTCAAAAATGTTAAAAATGACAAGACACAGTTTTTGACAATTCCTTTATTTAAATGCTTCTTCTTTCTTCTATCTTCCTTCATCTTCTTCTTCTTTTTCTGGTTCTTCTGGCTCTTCTGGTTCTTCCTCCGGCGTTCTCGTCCAGCATCTCCTCCACGGCGTCTTCTATCTTCTTCTCCTCGGGCCGCTCCGCTCCCATGGCATGGGGGGAGGCTCCCGCTCTTCTCTTCATCTACTTCTCCATCTTCTTCTTCATCTTCTTCTTTTCTTCTCTTCTTCATTTTCTTCTCTGGGCCGCTCCGCATCCATGCTGGCATGGAGGGAGGCTCCCACTGTGTGACGGCGTCTCCTTGTCTGACGGTTCTTAAATAACGGGGGCGGGGCCACCCGGTGACCCCGCCCCCCTCTGACGCACGGGACATGACGGGACTTCCCTGTGGCATTCCCCGTGACGTCACAGGGAAGTCCGTTGAGTCACCGTACGTCAGATGGGGGCGGGGTCACCGGGTGGCCCCGCCCCCGTTATTTAAAACCATCAGACGAGGAGACGCCGTCACACAGCGGGAGCCTCCCTCCATGCCAGCATGGATGCGGTGCGGCCCAGAGAAGAAAATGAAGAAGAAAAGAAGAGAAGAAAAGAAGAAGATGAAGAAGAAGATGAAGAAGAGAAGAAGATGAAGAGAAGAGCGGAGCCTCCCCCCATGCCATGGGTGCAGAGCAGCCAAGGAGAAGATAGAAGACGCCGCGGAGGAGATGCTGGACAAGAACGCCGGAGGAAGAACCAGAAGAAGAAGATGAAGGAGGATAGAAGAAAGAAGAAGCATTTAAATAAAGGAATTGTCAAAAACTGTCTCTTGTCATTTTTAACATTTTTGACAGTTTTTTAGTGAAATGGTAGGGGTACTTTTGGGGGGGTCGGGATCTGGGGGTCCCCTTGTTAAAGGGGGCTTCCAGATTCCGATAAGCCCCCAGCCCGCAGACCCCCACAACCACCGGCCAGGGTTGTGGGGATGAGGCCCTTGTCCTCATCAACATGGGGACAAGGTGTTTTGGGGGGCTACCCCAAAGCACCCTCCCAATGTTGAGGGCATGTGGCCTGGTACGATTCAGGAGGGGGGGCGCTCTCTCGTCCCCCCCTCTTTTCCTGCAGCCTGCCAGGTTGCGTGCTTGGATAAGGGTCTGGTATGGATTTTTGGGGGGACCCCACGCCGTTTTTTTTTTTGGCGCGGGGTTCCCCTTAAAATCCGTACCAGACCTGAAGGGTCTGGTATGGAATTTAGGGGGACCCCCACGTCATTTTTTTTTAAATTTTGGCCGGGGTTCCCCTTAATATCCATACCAGACCTGAAGGGCCTGGTGTGGAATTTAGGGAGACCCCCATGTCATTTTTTTTTTACATTTTGGTTCGGGGTTCCCCTGTGGGGAATTCCCATGCCGTTTTTATCAATGAACTTCTATGTGTATTGTCGGACCGGCAATGCAATAGCCGCAAGTAGTTTTAAATGGCTTTTTTCCTTCGAAATGTCATTTTGCTGTCAGACTGTTCTAAACACAGGAAACATGCGCCCCTTTACAGGCATACTATAGACACCCCCCAGCTACGAAATTTAAAGGGATATTACACTTTTATTGTTTGACTTTAAGCATTATTAAAATCACTGCTCCTGAAAAAACGGCCGTTTTTAAAACTTTTTTTTGCATTGATCCATGTCCCCTGGGGCAGGACCCAGGTCCCCAAACACTTTTTATGACAATAACTTGCATATAAGCCTTTAAAGTTAGCACTTTTGATTATTCATGTTCGTGTCCCATAGACTTTAACGGTGTTCGCGTGTTTGAACAAACTTTTTTCCTGTTCGCATGTTCTGGTGCGAACCGAACAGGGGGGTGTTCGGCTCATCCCTAATACTGATAGATAAACACATATAATCCCAAACAATGACACCCACACATACAATCCCAAATTAACACATTGACAGCCACACAATCCCAAACTAACACACTTGCAGACACACAAATACCCACAAAATCCCAAAGTAACAGACTGGCAGACACACACATTGCCAAATTAACACACTGGCAGACACACATAACCTCAAATTAACACACTGGTAGACACACACACACACACACACAAGATCCAAAATTAACACACTTGGAAGCATACACACACACACACACACACACACAAAATCCCAAATTAGCACACTTGCAGACACACATATAATCCTAAATTAACACACTGGCAGACACACAAACACACATAGAGTTCCAATTTAACACACTTGCAGACACATAATCCAAAATTAAAACACAGGTAGACACATGCACGCACATGAAGCCTACCAGTGCAGTGCCCACTGTTCTGTCTCAAGGAGCAGATAGCTAAACCTGCTTATCCAAATAACTGTAGATACCATATTTCTTTGATCTCAGTTTTATTAGAACAAGCCAGGTGAAACTACAAAATAACAGAAATAGACCTCAATAAGTATAATATTGCATACAATACAGCATACATTGCATAAACAACGATATACAATACAAGATGAGATCATAAAAACTTACTTTTTAAGTTCTCTAAGGGGTGATGGCGATAGAGAAATACATGTGTTGTTTCCTGAATGTCTTCTCACAGAATGGTGACTGGTTCACTTCCTGCTAAGATTCTACCCAGAATTCCCTGCTTGCTGACAACTTCCTTAGTTACACATACAAATAAACAAACAATTAAACAGAACTGCTGCAATACCAAAAAGGAACGCTAGATGGAGCCTGCATACCACATATGATTGTCTTAAGTAAATTACACACTTTACATGTAAATTTAACAGCACAGGTACAAATAACCAGTATAAAACATCTGGTGGACAGAACACTCCCCGCCTGACATCAAGTGATGTCACTAACAGAGTCCTCCATAGAAAGCAACAGAATAAGTTCAGTCACTGGTCTCAAGAATACTTTAACCTCATTCTGTTGAAAGATCTTGACCTCGACCTTATGGACATGATTATCCTTGCTTGCCAGTACTTTGGTGATCAAACCTAAAGGCCACATATTCCTTAGTGCCTGGCAATCTTTCATGAGCACATCACCAGGTTTAAGATTGGGCTTTTCAGTGTGCCACTTTCTCCTTACCTGTAGAGTGGATATATATTGTTCCCTCCACCCGTTCCAGAAGGTATTGGCAAGGGTTTGTACTTGTCTCCATTGATGTTTGTAAAGGTCCTTCTCACAAAACTCTCCAGCTGGAGCACCGACAAGACTAGTCTTTTGTGAGAGTAACATGGCAGGTGTGAGGACTACTAGATCTTTAGAGTCATTTGAAATGGATGTCAAAGGTCTGGCGTTAATGATAGCTGTAACCTCTGCCATAAATTTCACTAAACATTCGTTAATAAGCCTTGCAGGAAGATAGAATCAAGAATTCTGCGGGCTATGCCTATCATCCTCTCCCATGTGAGAAGAGTGAGGTGGGTTGAAGATCCACGTGCAGTCTTGTTCACTCAAGTATCTTTTTACTCTGAGAATGTCCAAATTAGAAGGAATTTTAAGTTCTTTTACTGCTCCTACAAAGTTAGACCCTCTGTCAGAGCGAATGAGTTTCACTGGGCCTCTGATTGCAATGAGTTCAGCTAGTTCTGTGGCTAATACTGCAACACAAAGTTCCAGCCTGGGTATGGTGTGTTCGGGAAGTGGTGCAAGTTTTGCTTTCCCCATTACAAACACTATGTAGCATTGTCCTTTAGTGTCTATGGTTTTCAGGTAAGCTACAGCAGCAATTGTTTAACAGAAGCATCTGAAAACACACAAAGTCTTTGCATCTGAACGTCAGCAGATGACAGAGGAGCATATGGTCGTGGAATTTTAAGGTTGGATAGAGCTGTTAGTGAGTCCTTCCACTCTAGCCATAGGTTCTTCTTGTCGGTGGGGAGAGGGTGGTCCCAATCTAGCGACTCACAGGTTAAGTCTCTCAGTAGTGCTTTACCATGGATGGTGACAGGTGCTGCAAAGCCTAAGGGATCATACAGGCTGTTTATGGTAGACAGGACACCTCTACGGGTAAAAGGTTTTTCTTCTGTGTTTACTTGGAAAGTAAACGTGTCAGATCTTAAGTCCCAAAGCAAACCAAGGCTGCGTTGCATGGGAAGTGAGTCTGTGCCTAGATCTAAGTCCTTTGACTCGTTAGAATGATCTTGGACAGGAAAGGCTTCTAAAACTTCTCTACTGTTGGAAGCAATCTTATGGAGTCTTAAGTTGGAACAAGCAAGCATTGCATGAGTTCTTTTGAGGAGACTGATTGCAGCTTCATTTGTGAGTAGTGATTTCAAGCAATCGTCTACATAGAAATCCTTGTCCACAAACTGTCTGACATCTGACCCATACTCTGACTCTCCCACTCTAGCAGAGTGTCTGAGGCCATATATAGCAACTGCAGGGGAAGGACTGTTGCCAAATATGTGCACCCTCATGCGGTATTCTGTGATGTCTCCAGAGGGGTTGTTGTCCCTGAACCAGAGAAGTCTCAGAAAGTTTTGGTGTTCTTCTTTAACAAGAAAGCAATAGAACATTTGCTGTATGTCTGCCATGAATGCGACTGAATCTCTGCGAAAGCGAAGAAGTACTCCTAATAGTCTGTTGTTAAGATCAGGGCCAGAGAGGAGGACATCATTTAGAGAGACACCCTCATGTTTGGCGCTGGAATAGAACACCACTATAATCTGCACTGGCTTCTTAGGGTGATAGACCCCAAATATAGGTAAGTACCAGCATTCCTCTGAGTCTTTGAGGTTTGGGGCTATCTCAGCATGACCATTCTGGAATATTTTCTCCATGAAGGAAAATAAATGTTCTTTCATCCCTGGTTTCCTTTGAAGATTGTGTCTTAGGGAAGTGAGACGTTTATATGCTAGTTCTCTGTTGTTAGGCAAACGTTGTCTTTGTGGTCTAAAGGGAAGAGGTGCAACCCAGCTATTAGTTCCGTCTTTCTCTATACTCCATTCCATAACTTCTAGGAAGAGCCTATCCTCAATGGACATTGCTACCTGGTTATCTTCCTTTGTTCTCCGGAACACCTTGCTTCCTAAGTCGCTTTGGTTGTTGTCATAGGTATTGCTGTCACAGAGGGAACTTAGGAAGGGAAGAGGTACAGGGTTGTTGTGTGGTAGCTCCTTTATGATGACGTGATTCTGACAGGGTTGGAAAAGAGTAGGACGACCATTCTCGAGGGTACTAGTGAGCAGGTTATTAACAGATGCAGGTTTGTGTGCACCTCCCAGGCAAACATCACCTATAATGACCCACCCGAGATCCAGTTTTTGAGCATATAGGGCATTTCTAGGACCGTTGATCAGTTTTCTTACTTTGTAGACTTGCAAGATATCCCTTCCTAGGAGTAAGATTATCTGAGCCTGATCATCTAGTTCTGGTATGAGATGTGCTATGTGATTCAAGTGAGTCTGGTGAACTTCTGCGTCTGGTGTGGGAATCTCTGATCTGTTGTCTGGCATCTGGTTGCACTCTATTATGGTCGGTAAGGGTAGGCATGTCTTACCATCCATAGATTCAATTTGTAGGCCATCAGCTCTTCTCCCCGCCGTTTCCACTGTACCTGCACAAGTCTTAAGGGAGTAAGGACTGCTGGGGCCTTTAAGGTTTAGAATGTCAAAAAACATAGATCTAGCTAGTGACTTATTACTCTGATCATCCAAGATAATGTAGAGCTTGATTATACAAAAGGATAAATGGCGCAAGAACATACAAACAAGCTAGAATGAAGTAATAAACATGCATATAAAGAGTCCAGAGTAAATATGGAAACATCCAGGGTGTGATAGTCAATAAAAATATATATATATAAATATATATATATATATATATATATATATATATATATATATATATATATATATATAGTCACTGAAATTGAGGATCTGATACTAAGCACCAGCGGCAGCTCACTTGAGAGTGGAAGCAGGCAACTCTGAAAAAACAATGTAAAAAACAGCAAGAAGCGCCAATCTAAGTGCAGTATCATAAAACTTTAATGAGATTTTATAAACGGACAACAGCCAAATGGCTACTCACAAAGATGAAATAGGTTAAGGCAAGGACAAGTGATGGGTCCAGGGACGTCCTCCTCAGATGTGGGCAAAGTGCATGGTGCAGGTTCTCATGGAAGCGCTGTCCACGTTGTGATGTACAAATGGTCCACGGGGTCACTTTTATTTTTTATTTCTATCATTCATTATTTTTATCATTCATGATTTTTATCTTCGATTTTCCCTTATTTCATTTATTCATCCTTTTCCGCTTTTCTTCTTCTTTTTCTTCTCTTTTCTTTCTACCTTTTCATATTCCACTTTCACATTTTTCTGGTGTTTTGAACTCAATTTCTTCATCTCATTTTTATTGCATTCAGTATATCGTGTTTTGTTTTTAGCTGTTGCCTAGTAACTGATTCCATAGCTCCCATAAAAGGACACCTGTTGTATTAGCCTATCGGATCTGAAGAAAATGCGGAAGCATTGAAATGCGTCATCCGACACGTCCATACGTCACTTCCGCTTTGTTGGTTCCTGGATCAGTGCTTTGCGTTCCACGCTCGTCTTCCGGTTCCTGTCTACTGCGACGGCTCTGGCTCTCCATGTCCGCCTAGATGCTGGCTGTCTTTGCAGACACCTCCATCGGTTTGCAGCCCAGCGCCCAGCGGTGACCCCGTGGACCATTTGTACATCACAACAGAACCTGCACCATGCACTTTGCCCACATCTGAGGAGGACATCCCTGGACCCATCACTTGTCCTTGCCTTAACCTATTTCATCTTTGTGAGTAGCCATTTGGCTGTTGTCTGTTTATAAAATCTCATTAAAGTTTTATGATACTGCACTTAGATTGGCGCTTCTTGCTGTTTTTTACAATGTAGAGCTTGATTGCTTTGTCTCTGCGTCCTTTTGGATAAACTTTCACAAGACAGATTTTAGAGCAGGATCTGCCACCTGTACTTCCTTTGCAGACTTCAGCACACTGTGAAGTGATTGCTATGGTGTCTGTGCTAGAGTCTTTGGTCTCCCCGCCTTGCTCCTTGTCCCTATGAACAGGTGAGAAAGTTCTTGGAGTGGGCCTTGGGTGTAGAGCTGTGTTGTGCTCTGTGCTGTCACATTCTGTATATTTGACACTGACCTTACAGTCCTTGGCGAAATGTGTGGACAAAGAGCAGCACTTGTAACAGATGTTGTTCTCTTTGAGGAAAGCTTTACAATCCTTGATGGTCTTTGTCCTGAAGGCTCTGCATTCCAGAAGAGGATGTGACATCTTATGTAGAGGGCAGAACTTAGCAGGGTCGCTGTCTTGATCCTCTGGCTGAGACTCTGCAAATCTGTGGGAAGAAATGTTAGTTTTGTGTACTGCTACTAGAGCTCTGAGTTGTTTAGGGCCAGAAGAAGTGGTATAAGACACTGGAAAAATGAAGCTGGGGTCATCTTTCATTCCTGCTTGTCTGTCTACAAAGTCCACAAACTCACTAAAGGGTGGAAAAGGCACATTGTGTTTTGGTTTGTAGTTACAGCCATGAGTAATCCATCTTTAGTGTAACTCATAAGGAAGTTTTTGTGCTAAGGAATTAATACCTCTAGCAGAGTCAAGATACGAAAGGCCAGGTAAGTCCCCTTCTGCTTTAGCCACTTGTAACTCCATACACAGGTCACTGAATTCTCTGAGTCTTTGGTAACCTCTGCTAGGTATTTTTGGTAAGCCTTCTATCCTTAAACAGTGTACTCTCTATAGCCTCTGGTGAGCCATAACATCTATCCAGTCTGTTCCAGATGTTTGTAAGGCCTATCTCAGGGTGGTTTATATTAATGTCTCTGATTCTTTTGGCATGTTCAGCAGAATCATTGCCAAGCCACTTTACGAGGAGTTCTATCTGTTCCCTGCAGGATAGATCTAGACCTTAACCTCCCTGGCGGTATGATTATTTCAGATTTTAGGTGCTGAAAGAGGTACAATTATTTTGCACAGAAATATGGCGTTTCATATTGTAGGCCTGTAATTCTTAGGAATAGTTCACTTAAATCTGTCGAAACAAGAGTCTAGTAGACATCCCGGGTATGATAAAGTTTGAAAAACGAAATAAAAAATTATAATATAATAAATAACTATAAATAATTAAAACACATAATAATATAATAATAATAAAAATTATATAATAATGTAATCAAATCAAAAACACTGAAATTTGCACAGTTGCAGAATTTTAGCTTTTATTACTTTTAGTGTTTGATGACGGATCTCCCCACAAATCACTATCGCTCAATTCTGCAAGTGATTATAATTTATTATCGCTTTTTTCTAGCTGGTCTAAAACCACTTTTGATGTAAAGAGACAGTTTTGGTTGCTATGGACAATCTCCAGTTTCCTGGCAGAAAGAACAGTTTTATATATATAAAACTGCATGCAGGACACTGGGCAGACCACTAGGGACAAAGGGGATGTGTAGTTATTTGATACAGTACTGTAATCTGTAAGATTACAGTATGCTGTATCTATACTATGTGTTTCACTTTTGAATTTACCGCCGAACTCCGTCCCCGTGCGTCGCAACGCTCGCAGGGAACGGAGCTCGGCACTGTGAATCGAGCGAGACACAGCGGCTCGCTGATCACAGCGGGGAGACATCGCAGGAACCAGGGGACAAGGTAAGTAATCTCTTCCTGGATCCTGCGATGCAAGCCCGAGTCTGGCTCGGGGATACCGCTTTTGGTATGTAAAATCCACCCCGAGCCAGACTCGGGAATACCGCCAGGGGGGTTAAATGACACTCTGTAAAGCGGATCGCCACGCCCTGTAGTGTTGAGGGCGATCACTAAATTTGACAAGTCCTTGGGTAACTAACTCTCTTTTGGCCAGGAACTTGGCAAAGTCTACAGTAGCCTGATTGGCATTGGGGTAGGCTGCTAGTGTATTGTGGTGCGGTGTAAAGGCATACCTGGTAAAAGTCTCTTCTTTAGGCGTGCTGGGTTCAAACTTACATAAGGTTGGCAGTTCGTAACCGGCTCGATGCATACACCTTTGGAGTGAAGACTGGTGTTTGATGCTTGTATGAAGGCTGGGTACCTTGTGGAGTAGAAGGTTTGGTTGGGACTGGAAAATCTGGAACTCTGTCAGATTTTTCTTGCTTGTAGGGCTGGGGTCCCAGGTCATCTTGTTGCTGCTTTATTTGATGTGACTCACTGACATCATGTTTAATCTCCTGTTGTGGGATGCTGCTTGGGTCACAGTGCTGGTAGACATAATCTGACGTGCGTTGCGAAGAATCTTGTTGGTCCTCTTCTAGACCCGGTATGCTGCTGCCTACTCTTGGCTCATCGTAGACGGCTGCTTCTAAAGCTTCTGCTTCTGCAATGGCGGCGGCAGCATCTCTTTCTACTGCCAGCTTCTCCATGTTAGCTTCTAAGATAGCTTGCTGCAATTTCAGCGATGCTTCCTGCTGGGCTAGCTCTTCCTTAAGGCGTATTCTTTCCTTCTCTCTCTTTTGTTCCATGTGTAGTTTTTCTTGCTCTCTCTCTTGTTCCAAGCGTACTCTTTCCTTCTCTCTCTCTTGTTCCTGTCTCACCTCTTCTGCATCAAGGCGGGCTTTTTCTTTTTTCATCTGCAACTCTTGGTCTGCGAATGCGGTCCTGGCTTTTGATGCTTCGGCTTTTGAACGGGCGATAGCTGCTGCATTTGCGACAGGTGACTTAGATGAGCTTGCTCGTGAATGTGTTTTGTAAGAAGATGTCCCACTGTTAGATATGGCTGCGGGGAAGAAGCTGTCTTGCTGTATAAAGACTGTTCTAGTGTCGATGCTGCTTGACAGAGCACGTCTCTGTGTAGCGTGGCTGCTTGCTTCGCCTGCCGCAGGCCTGTTTCTTTAAGGCTTCTGACTGTATGGATACTGCGTAGCCCCGGGCTGTACAGACTTCCGAAGTCAGCTTATCTTCCTTCAGAGGTCAGCTTAAAAATTTCACTGTTCTGTCTCAAGGAGCAGATAGCTAAACCTTCTTATTCCAATAACTGTAGATACCATATTTCTTTGATCTCAGTTTAATTAGAACAAGCCAGGTGAAACTACAAAATAACAGAAATAGACCTCAATAAGTATAATATTGCATACAATACAGCATACATTGCATAAACAACGATATACAGTACAAGATGAGATAATAAAAACTTACTTTTTAAGTTCTCTAAAGGGTGATGGCGATAGATAGAGAAATACATGTGTTGTTTCCTGAATGTCTTCTCACAGAATGGTGACTGGTTCACTTCCTGCTAAGATTCTACCCAGAATTCCCTGCTTGCTGACAACTTCCTTAGTTACACATACAAATAAACAAATAAATAAACAGAACTGCAGCAATACCAAAAAGGAACGCTAGATGGAGCCTGCACACCACATATGATTGTCTTAAGTAAATTACACACTTTACATGTAAATTTAACAGCACAGGTACAAATAACCAGTATAAAACATCTGGTGGACAGAACACCCACCAAATGCAGCCTCATCAGTGCAGTGCCCACGAAATGCAACCTACCAGTGCAGTGCCCACCAAATGCAGCTTCATTTGTGCAGTTCCCACTAAATGCAACCTTATCAGTGCAGTGCCCACCAAATGCAGCCTCATCAGTGCAGTGTACACCAAATGCAGCCTCATAAATGCAGTGCCCACCAAATGCAACCTTATGAGTGCAGTGCCCACCAAATACAGCCTCATCAGTGCAGTGCCCATCAAATGCAGCCTCATCAGTGCAGTGTCCATCAAATGCAACATTATCAGTGCAGTGCCCACCAAATGCAGCTTAATCAGTGCAGTGCCCAGCAAATGAAGCCTCATCAGTGCAGTACCCACCAAATAAAGCCTCATCGGTGCAGTGTCCACCAAATGCAGCCTCATCAGTGCAGTGCCCACCAAATGCAGCCTCATCAGTGCAATGCCAACCACATGCAGCCTCATCAGTGTAGTGCCCACCCAATGCATCCTACCAGTGCAGTGCCCACCAAATGCAGCCTCATCAGTGCAGTGCCAACCAAATGCAGCCTCATCAGTGTAGTGTCCACCAAATGCAGCATACCAGTTCCTGGATCACTATCTCCCGCTGTGTCATGGAGCTTGGATTTGAATTGCCCGCTCGGGCGGCCGCTGTAACAAAGTCCCGGCTTCTGTGATACACGTCACACTGATTAAATTTCCTGGCATTGTATCAGTGTTCCGTCTATCAAAAGAGCAGGTCTAGGAGGCAGGACTTTGTTACAGTGGCCCCCTGGGCTTTTCAGACCCAATCTCTGTGATACAGCGGGAGATACCCGCTGTGTGTCCCACACACAAGGAGAGGTGCAGGAGGAGGGAGGGGAGGACCAGTGGCGTCACTAGGGTTGGTGTCATCCGGTGTGGTAAAATATTGTGTCACTCCCCCACTAACTATAGTCGCCCCTCAGCAGAGACCCCCTCAGTACAGACCCCCCCCCAGTATAGACCCCCTACTATCAATACAAATCACCCCCCTCCATCAGTACAGGCCCCTCCTCAGGATAAACCACCCCCCTCCTCCATCAGTACAGAACACCTCAGGATAAACCACCCCCCCCTCCTTCATCAGTACAGACCCCCCTCAGAATAAACCACCCCACTCCATCAGTGCAGACCCCCCTCCATCAGTACCAGATGTCCCCCCCTCAGGATACCCTCCTCTATCAGTGCAGACCTCCCCTCAGGACAGCCCCCCTCCATCAGAGCAGACCCTCCCTCAGGACAACCCCCCCTTTCATCAGTGCAGACCCTCCCTAGGATAACCCCCCTCCATCAGTGCAGAGCCTCTCTCAGGATAATCCCCCCTCCATCAGTGCAGACCCTCCCTCAGGGCAATCCCCCATTTCATCAGTGCAGACCCTCCCTAGGATAATCCCCCCTGCATCAGTGCAGACCCCCTCAGGAAATCCCCCCCCTCTA
Source organism: Aquarana catesbeiana (assembly GCF_042186555.1). NCBI lineage: Eukaryota > Metazoa > Chordata > Amphibia > Anura > Ranidae > Aquarana > Aquarana catesbeiana. The sequence goes on along the minus strand of NC_133325.1, from coordinate 352,073,792 downwards.
TCAGTGCAGACTAGAGCTGCATGGTTAATCGTTAAAAAATCATGATCTCGATTCAACCCCCTCACGATCTCTATGCAGAGTTTCCCGATTCATTCATGTAACAAGTCTAGAGAGTTCTCTGCTCACTCAGCTGTCAAAAGAAAAATAACGGGCAATCTGCCAAGTTTTTCACAACTTGTCAGTGCTAGTAGATAACTATAAACATTGTAACCTTTCCTTCTTAAATCAAAAGGGATGAACTACGGTGTGTAAATGAAGGAAGTTTAACCACTTAACCACTTAAGGACCAAGCCTCTTTCTGAGATTTGTTGTTTACAAGTTAAAAACAGGTTTTTTTGCTAGAAAATTACTTAGAACCCCCAAACATTATATAATTTTTTTCTAACACCCTAGAGAATAAAATGGTGGTCGTTGCAATACTTTCTGTCACACCGTATTTGCGCAACGGTCTTACAAGTGCACTCTTTTTGGGGAAAAATACACTTTTTTCAATTATAAAATAAGAAAACAGTAAAGTTAGGCCAATTTTTTTTATATTGTGAAAGATAATGGTACGCCGTTAAATTGATACCCAACATGTCACGCTTCAAAATTGCGCCCGCTTGTGGAATGGCGACAAACTTTTACCCTTAAAAACCTCCATAGGTGTTGTTTAAAAAATTCTACAGGTTGCATGTTTTGAGTTACAGAGGAGGTCTAGAGCTAGAATTATTGCTCTCACTCTACCGATCGCGGCGATACCTCACATGTGTGTTTTTTTATTTTTTATTTTACTTCTTTATTTTTTATTTTTAAACTGTTCTTTAACCACTTGACCACTGGGCACTTAAACCCCCTTCCTAACCAGACCAATTTTCAGCTTTCGGTGCTCTCACACTTTGAATGACAATTACTCAGTCATACAACACTTTACCCATATGAAATTTTTGTCCTTTTTTTCACACAAATAGAGCCTTCTTTTGGTGGTATTTAATCACCATTGGGTTTTTTATTTGTTGCGCTATAAAAGAAAAAAGACTGAAAATTTGGTAAAAAAATTAATTTTTCTTTGTTTCTGTTATAAAATTTAGCAAATTAGTAATTTTTCTTCGTAAATTTTGGCCAAAATTTATACTGCTACATATCTTTGGTAAAAATAAGTACAACTTGGTGTATATTATTTGGTCTTTGTGAATGTTAGAGAGTCCAAAAGCTATGGTGCCAATATCTGAAAATTTATCACACCTGAAGTACTGACGGCCTATTTCTTGAGACCCTAACATGCCAGAAATGTACAAATACCTCCCAAATGACCCCTACTTGGAAAGAAGACATTCCAAGGTATTTAGAAAGATGCATGATGAGTTTTTTTGAAATTGTCATCTTTTCCCACAATTCTTTGCAAAATCAAGATTTTTTTTTTCTTTTTTTTTTTTTTTCACAAAATTGTCATATTAGAAGGTTATTTCTCACACACCGCATATGCATACCACAAATTACACCCCAAAACACATTCTGCTATTACTCCCGAGTACGGCGATACCACATGTGTGAGACTTTTACACAGCGTGGCCACATACAGAGGCCCAACATGCAGGGAGCACCTCCAGGCGTTCTGGAGCACCCAGGCCAATTCTTATATTTCTCTCCTACATGTAAAAATAATAATTTATTTGCTAGAAAATTACATAGAACCCCAAAACATTATATATATATATATTTTTAAGCAAAGACCCTAGAGAATACAATGGTTGTTGCAACTTTTTATCTCGCACGGTATTTGCGCAGCAATTTTTAGAACGCGTTTTTTTGGGAAAAAAAACAGTTTTGTGCTTTAAAAAAAAAAAAAACAGTAAAGTTAGCCCAATGTTTTTGCATAATGTGAAAGATGAAGTTACGCCGAGTAAATAGATACCTAACATGTCACCCTTCAAAATTGCACACTCTCGTGGAATGGTGCCAAACGTCACTACTTAAAAGTCTCCATAGGTGTCGCTTTAACATTTTTTACTGGTTACATGTTTTGAGTTACAGAGGAGGTCTAGGGCCAAAATTATTGCTCTCGCTCCAACGTTCGCAGTGATACCTCACATGTGTGCTTTGAACACCGTTTTCATATGTGGGCGGGACTTACGTATGTGTTCGCTTCTGCATGCGAGCACACAGACATGGGCGCTTTAAAAAAATTTTTTTTTTTTTTTTTATTGTTTATTTTACTTTATTTATTTTAGTTTGACACTTTTTCCCCCCCAAAAAAATTTTTGATCACTTTTATTTCTATTACAAGGAATGTAAACATCCCATGTAATAGGAATATGGCACGACAGGTCCTCTTTACAGTGAGATATGGGGTCAATAAGACCTCACATCTCACCTCTAGGCTGTGCCTGAAATTAAAAAAAAAAAAAACAATCTTGGCTTCGATCGTAGCGTTGAGTCGGTAGAAGCACCGGAGGGTGGCGGGAAGGGGAGGCGTCCCCTCTCGCCTCCCATAAGAACGATCAAGCAGTGGAACAGCCGCTATGATCATTCTTATGGTGTAGGAAATCGCCGGCTAAAAAAGCTGATATCTGAATGATGTCTGTAGCTGCAGGCATCATTCAGATATCCCCGCTCAAAGTCAAGGACGTCATATGACTGTGGGCAGGAACTGGTTAAAAATTGCGGAGTATTGCGGGGTATTGCAGAGTATTGCGGAGTAGTGCAGGGTATATTGCAGGGTATATTGCTGGGTATATTGCAGAGTATTGCGGGGTATATTGCAGAGTATTGCTGGGTATATTGCAGAGTATTGCGGAGTAGTGCAGGGTATATTGCAGAGTATTGCGGGGTATATTGCAGAGTAGTGCCGGGTATATTGCAGAGTATTGCGGAGTAGTGCAGGGTATATTGCAGGGTATATTGCAGAGTATTGCGGGGTATATTGCAGAGTAGTGCCGGGTATATTACAGAGTATTGCTGTGTATATTGCAGAGTAGTGCAGGGTATATTGCAGGGTATATTGCTGGGTATATTGCAGAGTAGTGCCGGGTATATTGCAGAGTAGTGCCGGGTATATTGCAGAGTATTGTCGGGTATATTGCAGAGTAGTGCCGGGTATTATGCAGAGTATTGCGGGGTATTATGCAGAGTATTGCAGGGTATTATGCAGAGTATTGCGGGGTATTATGCAGAGTATTGCGGGGTATTATGCAGAGTATTGCAGGGTATTATGCAGAGTATTGCAGGGTATTATGCAGAGTATTGCGGGGTATTATGCAGAGTATTGCAGGGTATTATGCAGAGTATTGCGGGGTATTATGCAGAGTATTGCGGGGTATTATGCAGAGTATTGCAGGGTATTATGCAGAGTATTGCGGGGTATTATGCAGAGTATTGCGGGGTATTATGCAGAGTATTGCAAGGTATTATGCAGAGTATTGCAGGGTATTATGCAGAGTATTGCAGGGTATTATGCAAAGTATTGCAAGGTATTATGCAGAGTATTGCAGGGTATTATGCAGGGATGGCTGAGCATGGAGGGATGGATGGATGTGACTACAATTGTCACTGAGCACCGCTGTGGGCACTACACATGCAGCCCACAGCGGTGCTGCCATCCGATCCCTCCCCCTCTCCCCTCACACTGTACCGATCGGTACAGAGAGGGGAGGGAGGAACCGGCGTCATGACATGACGCCAGTCTGTTGACATGTGATCCCTCCGTCATTTGACGGAGGGATCACATGGTAGACGGCCGCGATCAGCGGCCGTTTACCGTGATCCGTGATGCGCCGGGTCCTCTGGACCCGGCGGTCACGGAAGTTCTCGGGTGCGCGCCCCAGGGGGCGCGCGAGAGCAGTATTCTGGGAGGACGTCCATGGACGTCCACCCAGAACTAGCCGACCGCGCTGTAGCCGTCTTTCGGCTATGGCCCGGTCGGCAAGTGGTTAAAAAAAAAAAAAAAGTGTCACTTTTATTCCTATTACAAGAAATGTAAATATCCCTTGTAATAGAAAAAAAGCATGACAGAGCCTCTTAAATATGAGATCTGGTGTCAAAAAGACCTCAGATCTCATATTTACACTAAAATGCAATTAAAAAAAAAAAATGGCCCTTTAAGAGCTATGGGCGGAAGTGACGTTTTGACGTTGCTTCCGCCCTGCAATGATATGGAGATGGGTGGGGGCCATCTTCCCCTCACTCGTCTCCATACCAAGCCAGGAAAAGGATCCAATCACCTCCGCTGCTACCGATGGCTCCGGTAAGCAGCGGAGGGCATCGGAGCATAGCGGGAGGGTGGGAGGTCCCTATGCCTCTCCTATTGTGGTGATGAGGAAGAAAAACATATCACTGAGAATGTGTATTGACTATCGCACCATCAACAAAAGAATCATCCCAGACCAATACACCACTCCTTGAATAGAAGACGGTCTTCAATGTCTATAGAAGGCCAAATGGTTTAGCGTGTTGCACCTGATAGCGTCAGATCCCCATGTACCCTGACGATAGGGAAAAAATGCTTTTACCTGCCCGGTGGGGTTCTTTGAGTCTGGGTGGGACTGGGTATGTCAGGAGTCAGTAGCTGGATGACCAGATATACACTATATTACCAAAAGTATTGTGACGCCTGCCTTTACACCCTCATGAACTTTACTGTCATCCCAGTTTTAGTCCGTAGGGTTCAATATTGAGTTGGCCCACCCTTTACAGCTATAACAGCTTCAAATCTTCTGGGAAGGCTGTCCACAAGGTTTAGGAGGTGTCTATGGGAATGTTTGACCATTCTTCCAGAAGCGCATTTGTGAGGTCAGGCACTGATGTTGGAGAGAAGGCCTGGCTCGCAGTCTCTGCTCTAATTTCTCCTAAAGGTTTTCTATCGGGTTGAGGTCAGGACTCTGTGCAGGCCAGTCAAGTTCCTCCACCCCTAACTCACTCATCCATATATTTGTGGACCTTGCTTTGTGCACAGGTACGCAGTCATGTTGGAAACGGAAGATGGCCCCTTCTTGTTCCAACATGACTGTGCACCAGTGCACAAACAAGGTCCATAAAGACATGACTGAGCAAGTTTGGTGTGGAGGAACTTGACTGGCCTGCTCAGAGTCCTGACTTCAACCCCTTAGAATACCATTGGGATGAATTAGAGCGCAGACTGCGAGCCAGGTCTTCTCGTCCGCATTAGTGCCTGACCTCACAAATGCACTTCTGTAAGAATGGTCAAACATTCACATAGACACACTGCTAAACCTTGTGGACAGCCTTCCCAGAAGAGTTGAAGCTGTTATAGCTGCAAAGGGTGGGCCAACTCAATATTGGACCCTACAGACTAAGACTGGGATGCCATTAAAGTTCATATTACATATATACATAGTTACATAATTACATAGTAGGTGAGGTTGAAAAAAGACACAAGTCCATCAAGTCCAGCCTATGTGTGTGATTATGTCAGTATTACATTGTATATCCCTGTATGTTGCGGTCGTTCAGGTGCTTATCTAATAGTTCCTTGAAACTAACAATGCTCCCTGTTGAGACCACCGCCTGTGGAAGGGAATTCCACATCCTTGCCGTTCTTACAGTAAAGAACCCTCTACGTAGTTTAAGGTTAAACCTCTTTTCTTCTAATTTTAATAAGTGGCCACGAGTCTTGTTAAACTCCCTTCCGCAAAAAAGTTTTATCCCTATTGTGGGGTCACCAGTATAGTATTTGTATATTGAAATCATATCCCCTTTCATGCGTCTCTTCTCCAGAGAGAATAAGTTCAGTGCTCACAACCTTTCCTCATAACTAATATCCTCCAGACCCTTTATTAGCTTTGTTGCCCTTCTTTGTACTCACTCCATTTCCAGTACATCCTTCCTGAGGACTGGTGCCCAGAACTGGACAGCGGTCAGGTGCGGTCAGACCAGAGTGCATGCCATTGCTGAGCCTATCATCTACTAGAACCCCCAGGTCTTTTTCCATCCTAGTTTCTCTCAGAGGTTCTCCCCCCAGTGTATAGATTGCATTCATATTTTTGCCACCCAAATGCATTATTTTACATTTTTCTACATTGAACCTCATTTGCCATGTAGTTCCCCACCCCATGAATTTGTTCAGATCTTTTTGGAAGGTTTCCACATCTTGTGTAGAAGTTATTGCCCTGCTTAGCCTAGTATCGTCCGAAAATACAGAGATTGAACTGTTTACCCCATCCTCCAGGTCGTTTATGAACAAATTAAACAGGATTGGTCCCAGCACAGAACCCTGGGGCACCCCACTACTCACCCCTGACCATTCCCAGTACTCCCCATTTATCACCACCCTTTGAACTCGCCCTTGTAGCCAGTTTTCAGTCAATGTACTCACCCTATGGTCCATGCCAACGGACCTTATTTTGTACAGTAAACTTTTATGGGGAACTGTGTCAAATGCTTTTGCAAAATCCAGATACACCACGTCTATGGGCCTTCCTTTATCTAGATGGCAACTCACCTTCTCATAGAAGGTTAATAGATTGGTTTGGCAAGAATGATTCCTCATGAATCCATGTTGATTACTGCTAATGATGCCGTTCTCATTACTAAAATCTAGTATATAGTCCCTTATCATCCCCTCCAAGAGTTTACATACTATTGATGTTAGGCTAACTGGTCTGTAATTCCCAGGGATGTATTTTGGGCCCTTTTTTAAATATTAGTGCTACATTGGCTTTTCTCCAATCAGCTGGTATCATTTCAGTCAGTAGACTGTCAGTAAAAATTAGGAACAATGGTCTGGCAATTACTTGACTGGGTTCCCTAAGTACCCTCGGGTGCAAGCCATCTGGTCCCGGTGATTTATTAATGTTAAGTTTCCCAAGTCTAATTTTAATTCTGTCCTCTGTTATGTGCATGTAAAGACAGGTGTCACAATACCTTTGGTAATATATTGTATGTAGCTACACCAAGAAACCGGGACCAGACCATACAGTATGTATACGTCTTTAAAGTAAGATTTATTTACAGTGAAACAAAAGACAGATCACACACAAGCAAGCAATTCACATGAGTATGCAATCGAATCAAAACTAAATGACAAAATGCATAGCCAGCAACCTAACAAAATCTATATACATTATATGTACAAATGAGATACACACAAGGCAGGGGAAAACTGGAGGAGCAGGGAGCAGATGGGAAGGGGGAAACAAGACTTGGGAAAGTAACAGCAGGGAACAAGCCAGCAGGGTACTGAGTGCAGGGCAAGATTGAATGGCAACAAAGTCTGGCAGCAACAGGGCAAACCGGGTTCAAGGCAGGAGGAGCCAAAACATGTACTAGTGGGAGAAGCATGAAATATCCTCCTATCAGCTGAGACCAGGTGGAGCTGATTGCTGGAACCTGCTGACTGCTAGGAGACACCCGCTGGTGGACACTAGAACTGCAACTTTCCGCCCCGGGAAGCATATTGCCACCAGCAGACAAACCAGGTCCTGACTGTTCCCCTGCCTTAAGGAGCAGCCTCCAGACATTCCACCGTACCCCACCACTGGGGTCCAGAAAATGACTAGGTATGCCACCGCCGGGGTCTGAAAACTGTCTGGGCTCCCTGCTGGTCAGATCCCTGAAGAGGCGCAAAAGTTGGAGCTAATAATTCTGTAATACAGCATACAGTACATCCCAATGCTGGGATTCTGAAGGCACCCTAAAGGATTCACACCGGAGTCCTTGGTCCATACAGGTACCCTGACGACAGGGTGTCCCATCACAACTGGACCTTCCCCAATCTCGGTTACTAGAGACTACTCCGGTTTACCTGCCACTCAGAGATAACACCTGGGCCAGGACAAGATTCAGTTGGAACTCTGCCCTTCCTCAGAAGACCACTACTGCTGGGGCTGTAATAGCAGATGCAGCTCTCATGTTCAAAGTGGGTATCTGGACCTCCCGGCCTTGGCACAACAGGATCAACTGGCAGCAGAAAGAACTCAGGACAGGCAACAGTAGGGATCTTAAACCAAACATACAACCCATTCAAGCCACATGACAATGGAAATTTAGAAGCCTCAGACACATCAGCAGGCAGGAGCTTAACCCGGTCAACAGAGTCCAGCTGGGCAGAAGTCCAGGAATCTGCATAGTCCAGCTGAGTAACAGACAGCAAGTCATCAAAGGCAGGCTTGGCAGCAGACCAAAGATCAGAGATGGGCCTGGCAACAAGTAGCAGGTCACCAGCAGCAGGCTTGTGACCAGTGCTGATGTTCTATCAAAAAGACCCTATGCCTTTGAGACTCCTAAGGAAGAGTGGACTCAGAGCTGAAATGAGAAGAAATCCAAACTTTGTGTCAAGGAATGGAATACAGAGCCAGAGGGGCAACAGGGGCACTGTGGTTTGTACAGTGTAAATCAGTGGTTTGTTTTTGTGGCTGGAGCCGCCTGGAGCAGTGTGCAAGCAGCCTATGTTATGATATGGAGATACAGCAGCTGTGCGAACACAGCTACAGTTTGTAATTTGACAGGTACATGGGTGCAGGTGTATGCCCCCAAACAAGCAGTGTGCATTCAGGGCTGCTCACCCACAGCTGTCAAATTAGGACCTGAGGCTGTGTTTATACAGCTGCAGTGTCGAACTGCATCAGCTGAATGCACTGATTGGATCTTCCCCGCTATAGCCTGCAATGCTAATCAAGTGGGGAAAATCCAACAGGACGATTGTACAAAAGTCGATCGGTAGATCGACTTTTGTACACCCACAGTGCCCAGACATGGATCAATCTTCTGCCGTCCCAGCTGAACCAGGCAAATTACGATCCATGTATGGCCAGCTTTAGAGTTCTAAGCAGATCAGGCTACTCTGCTGGAGGTATATTCTTGCATATGGTGAGTGACCTGCAGTTCCAGTATCTGGGACTTTTTTTTTGTCACATGCGTCTCTCCATCTTTCTCAGGATACTGTCATTTACAAATCAACCTTCCCACCTTATGCAGACAGCAGGTGTGAAGTGCATGTGCATGGGCTTTTCCCCTTATAAAACCCAATAAGCAGACCAAAGATTCAATTTCATGTGCTGTAGACTGTGAGAGGGTCACTCTTGTTAGGTAGGCAGGAACACATACATTAGGGTGTTACAGTGCAGGAAACTCTAACTGCTGTTCTGTCTTCTTTTGTTGTTTACAGTCATTTCTATTTTAAAACTGCAAGTTGCATTTTACATTAGCATCTTAGACTGACCAGCATGACCACAATATCTGTGTGATAACTTACACAGGACTTTGAAAGAAGACCATAAAGTTCACAGTTTTGTCATATTGACGTTGATAAAATTACGAGACCTTTGCCTAGGAAAAGTACATGTTCAACCATTTTTTTTTTCTTGCTTTGTTTCCTTATTTGGAAGTCTATTGGGTTTTAAAAATTTTTAAGTTGAAATGTCGAAATATACAGAATATATATATATATATATATATATATTATATATATATATATATATATATATATATATATTTATATATACACACACACAGTATTTCACAAAAGTGAGTACACCCCTCGCATTTTTGTAAATATTTTATGACACTTTGCTACAATGTAAAGTAGTGAGTGTACAGCTTGTATAACAGTGTAAATTTGCTGTCCCCTCAAAATAACTCAACATACAGCCATTAATGTCTAAACTGCTGGCAACAAAAGTGAGTACACCCCTAATTGAAAATGTCCAAATTGGCCATTTTCTCTCCCCGGTGTCACTTGACTCGTTAGTGTTACAAGATCTCAGATGTGAATGGGGAGCAGGTGTGTTAAATTTGGTTTTATCGCTCTCACTCTCTCATACTGGTCACTGGAAGTTCAACATGGCACCTCATGGCAAAGAACTCTCTTAGGATCTGAAAAAAAGAATTGTTGCTCTACATAAAGATGGCCTAGGCTATAAGAAGATCGCTAAGACACTGGAACTGAGCTGCAGCGCGGTGGCCAAGACCATATAACAGTTTAACGGGACAGGTTCCACTCAGAACAGGCCTCGCCGTGGTCGACCAAAGAGGTTGAGTGCACGTGCTCAGTGTCATATCCAGAGGTTGCTTTTGGGAAATAGATGTATGAGTGCTGCCAGCATTGCTGCAGAGGTTGAAGGGGTGGGGGGGTCAGCCTGTCAGTGCTCAGACCATACGCCGCACACTGCATAAAATTGGTCTGCATGGCTGTCATCCCAAAAGGAAGCCTCTTCTAAAGATGGTGCAAACAGTTAGCTGAAGACAAGCAGACTAAGGACATGGATTATAGGCACCATGTCCTGTGGTCTGATGAGACCAAGATAACTTTATTTGGTTCAGATGCTGTCAAGCGTGTGTGGCGGCAACTAGGTGAGGAGTACAAAGGCAAGTTTGCCTTGCCTACAGTCAAGCATGGTAGTGGGAGTGTCATAGTCTGGGGCTGCATGAGTGCTGCCAGCACTGGGAAGCTACAGTTCATTGAGGAAAACATGAATGCCAACATGTACTGTGACATACTGAAACAGAGCATGATCCCCTCCCTTCGGAAACTGGGTCACAGGGCAGTATTCCAACATGATAACGACCCCAAACACACCTCCAAGATGACCACTGCCTTGCTAAAAAAGCTGAGGGTAAAGGTGATGGACTGGCCAAGCATGTCTCCAGACCTAAACCCTGTTGAGCATCAGTCGCAAGGTCTCTAACATCCACCAGCTCCGTGATGTCTTCATGGAGGAGTGGAAGAGGACTCCAGTGGCAACCTGTGAAGCTCTGGTGAACTCCATGCCCAAGAGGGTTAAGGCAGTGCTGGAAAATAATGGTGGCCACACAAAATATTGACACTTTGGGTCCAATTTGGACATCTTCACTTAGGGGTGTACTCACTTTTGTTGCCAGCGGTTTTGACATTAATGGCTATGTGTTGAGTTATTTTGAGGGGACAGAAAATTTACACTGTTATACAATCTGTACACTCACTACTTTACATTTTAGAAAAGTGACATTTCTTCAGTGCTGTCACATGAAAAGATATAATAAAATATTTACAAAAATGGGAGGGGTGTACTCACTTTTGTGAGATACTGTATATATATATATATATATATATATATATATATATATATATATATATGTAAAATATAAAGAAGGTAGCCGCGCTTAGGACAAATAAGGAATTAGGATAACAAATATAGACTATAAAGTGGTAGGAATTAGGTAGCTGCCTCCCCTACTAGGGCTCCCCTGAGAAGAGCTCCAGACAATAAGAAATAAACTAAAATTGGGGGTGTATGGCACTTACCTATACATAGAAATGAACGAGGGGCTGTGTTGAAGGTGTACTGGGGGCTAACTCTATGTGTACATTAACCAGCAACCTAGAATGTGTGCCCAATATCTACTGAAAAGGACAAAAGTAGTGAAAATAGTTGTATACACCTAACCTAAAAGGTCATGTGAATGATAGAGAAAATATGAATAATTGTGTTGTCCTAAATTAAAAAACCAAAGTTTTACCCAAAAAGTGCATGTACTACGTGCATCCAGATGCATAAATAAATGGAAATTAATAGAGTGTCACATTGGTATTAATGCAAATGTGATTTGCTAAGTGTATATATGCATAAATGTCACCAATGGAAAAAAATAATAAAAAAACTAAACAGAATGCTGAGTGGACAGAACAGACTGCTGGGAAAGGATATAAAAGGGCTGGCGCGGCCTAGATCTTTCTCTTGGGATGCCGTTTGACTCTGCCAGCAGGAGGTCTGTGTGACAGTGAGCTGCTGTCGATTTGCAGCCTACACAGCAAGGAGCCGTTCAGCTATACCCAGAGGGAGTTCTGTGGACAGCATCGCTTCTTCCTTGCAGCGGACAGGAGGGTGTTCCAGGTCATCCAGAGACACCTGTGCTTCAGATCTAAGTAGATAGATAAAGTATTTGTAAGTGTGCCTTTTTATTATCTTACAGTATTGCGATATACTTATTTCTGTGTTCCCACTAATAAGTAAACAGCATGAACTGTTTCATTGATGCTGTGTGAGTCTCTTCTTATTAATACAGTTGGTAAGATGACTGAGCCCAGGGTGTCAGAAGTAATGGAGGATTTGCAGAGTCAAGGTAATCAGTGGGGTACAGAGTCTATTAGCAGCCCTCATGGGGGGTATCACTACATACACTATATTTTCAAAAGTACTAGGATGCTTGCCTTTACACGCACATGAACTTAAATGGCATTCCAGTCTTTGTCCATAGGGTTCAATATTGAGTTGGCCCACCCTTTACATCTATAACAGCTTCAACTCTTCTGGGAAGGCTGTCCACAGGGTTAAGGAGTGTGTCTATGGGAATGTTTGACTATTCTTCCAGGAGCACATTTGTGAGGTCAGGCACCAATGTTGGATGAGAAGGCCTGGCTCGCAGTCTTCGCTCGAATTCATTCCAGGAACACATACATTAAGGTATTACAGTTCAGGAAACTCTAACTGCTGTTCTGTCTTCTTTTGGTGTTTACAGTCATTTCTATTTTAAAACTGCAAGTTGCATTTTACATTAGCATCTTAGACTGACCAGCATGACCACAATATCTGTGTGATAGCTTACACAGGACTTTAAAAGGCCATAAAGTTCAGTTTTGTCATATTGACGTTGATAAAATTATGAGACCTTTGCCTAGGAAAAGTACATGTTTAACCATATTTTTTTTTTCTTGCTTTATTTTCTTATTTGGGAGGTAATTGCGTTTTAACATTTTTTAAGTTGAAATATATTATATCTATCTATATATATATATATATATATATATATATATATATATATATTACACACTTGTCTCTAACTAGTGTAATTGGGTTTTTGATCTGTTTTCACTTATACTTTCAAGGTGATAAGAATACCACTCCATTGCCCTTTTTTTGGGCTATATTTTACTACTTTGTTCTTTTCGGGTTATGGTATGAAGTGTGTTCCTGCCCTACTGCAATCAGCTAGTAAAATAGTTGAGCACATACATGTAGACAGGAGCTGGCTTTTATGCCTGCAATTCAGAGACATTTTGTTGCTGTGTTATTAATGTGGGGTTGGCTCCCTCTAGTGTTTGCTGGACTCTATGTGTCATTTCCTTTTCTTGTGACAAAATTCAGGTTAAAGCATCGTGGGATGTGTAGTTCAGAATGCTGAAGTTTCAATGCCAGCCGGACTGATCTGAACTACAATTAACAGAATGCTGAGTGGACAGAACAGACTGCTGGGAAAGAATATAAAAGGGCTGGTGCGGCCTAGATCTTTTTCTTGGGATGCCAGCAGGAGGTCTGTGTGACAGCGAGCTGCTGTTGATTTGCGGCCTACACAGGAGGGAGCCGTCAAGCTATACCCAGAGGGACTTCTGTGGACAGCATCGCTTCTTCCCTGCAATGGTCGGGAGGGTGTTCCAGGTCATCCAGAGACACCTGCGCTTCAGATCCAAGTAGGCCACAGCATGGTGCGGCGGGTGCCATTTCCCAGAGCCAGGATACAGAGAGTTCCTGATAGAGTCTTCATCACCTACATTGTTGTCAGCTGTATCTGAGTTCCAGAGTGGTGAGCGGACATAGCCCATCTTGTTGTTATAAGACACTGTTTTCAGACATCATTCACACAGTTCAGCTTGGTGGTACTTGTAGTTCCACTGGAAGTCAGTTCTTATGCTATAACGAACACTGAAAGCAGACATCTATGCCTTGTTAACTTTATTGATTCTTGTACAGTAGCTGTGCTGGATAACACCATTAGGATCATATGAAAAGAAGTTACAATACAACAAGGATACCTTAAAGTTCTGCCAAATTGCTATAGCCTATTATCAAGGATTACCTTAGTTACAATACAACAAGGTTTGCTGAAGACACCTGGATTTCAAGGAATACCATTTTACCTTTTGTTATCCTTTTCCTCATCTGCTTTAATTTCATCGGACTTCAATTAAAAGGGAGCCAGCAAATTTGATTATAATAGTCTGCATATTGGTTTCTTTATTTTGTGCAAGTTTTAATGGCCTATGGGTTGAGGAGACAGAAGGGGGAGCCTGACACAGAAAATACAGTGCCAGCTCTCTACTCTCCTGCTGACCTGTCCACATAGGTGTCTGTGATTGGGTTAATATCTGTGTTCATTTTCAGTTGAAGGAACTTCAAATCACTACGTTGCCTTTTTCATAAGTATGGATAAAGTATTTGTAAGTGTGCCTTTTTATTATCTTACAGTATTGAGATACATTTATTTCTGTGTTCCCACTAATACAGTAAACAAACTTTAACTGTTTCATTGATGCTGTGTGAGTCTCTCCTTATTAATACAGTTGGTAAGATGACTGAACCCAGGGTGTCAGAAGTAATGGAGGATTTGCAGAGTCATGGTAATCAGTGGGGTACAGAGTCTATTGGCAGCCCTCATGGGGGGTACCGCTACATACACTATATTGTCAAAAGTACTAGGACGCCTGCCTTTACACGCACATGAACTTAAATGGCATTCCAGTCTTTGTCCATAGGGTTCAATATTGAGTTGGCCCACCCTTTGCAGCTATAACAGTTTCAACTCTTCTGGGAAGGCTGTCCACAAGGTTTAGGAGTGTGTCTATGGGAATGTTTGACAATCCTTCCAGAAGCGCATTTGTGAGGTCAGGCACTGATGTTGGACAAGAAGGCCTGGCTCGCAGTCTTCACACTAATTCATCCCAAAGGTGTTCTATCGGGTTTAGGTTAGGACCCTATGCAGGCCAGTCAAGTTCCTCCACCCCAAACTCACTCATTCATGTTTTTATGGACCTTGCTTTGTACACTGGTCTGCAGTCATGTTGGAACAGGAAGGGGCCATCCCCAAACTGTTCCCACAAAGTTTTGGAGCATGAAATTGTCCAAAAAGTCTTGGTATGCTGATGCCTTAAAATTTCCCTTCACTGGAACTAAGGGTTCAAGCCCCACCCATTAAAAACAACCTCACACCATAATCCCCCCTCCACCAAATGATTTGGACCAGTGCACAAAGCAAGGTCCATAAAGACATGGATTAGCAAGTTTGGGGTGGAGGAACTTGACTGGCCTGCACAGAGTCCTGACCTCAACCTGATAAGAACACCTTTGGGATGAATTAGAGTGGAGACTGCGAGCCAGGCCGCCTTATCCAACATCAGTGCCTGACCTCACAAATGTGCTATTGGAAGAATGGTCAAACATTCCCATAGACACACTCCTAAACCTTGTGGACAGCCTTCCAAGAAGAGTTGAAGCTGTAATAGCTGCAAAGGGTGGGCCAACTCAATATTGAACCCTATGGACAAAGACTGGAATGCCATTTAAGTTCATGTGCATGTAAAGGCAGGCATCCTAGTACTTTTGACAATATAGTATATTTTTTTTAACACCTGTGCCCCATGCTTTGTCCAGAATAGAAAATTAAAGGTTTTTATTCTTTGCATGCCTTAGTTATATTTTTCTCCCAAATCTTTTCACAGTAGACGTTTTCACTGAGGGTAGATGGATCTATCTCCCTTTACTTCTGGTGGGGAATTCTGAACCTGGCTTCAGTCAGGCTACAGGCCTAAAGGTGGTTATGGTATTCTTTCCCTCAGCTCCTCTAGCTAGAGGGTAAAGAAACAAGAATGTGTGAGAAGTGCTGAATGTTTCTTATTTTAGGCATAGGAAACACTAGATCGTCCCATACCCAACCAACTTGTTATACAGTAGGAAAGAGAGACTCAAAATCTTGCTATCCTGCTCTAAGTGAGCTTGTTATGTTTATGCAATATTATTATTCTCTAGAAATGTACAGTCTTGGAGGTCCAGAGGGTTGCATAAGTGGGTTTGGTTGTTAATAATGAGGAGTATTTCATATGTTAATCTACTTTTTGCATAGATGATCAAAATGGTACAAATGCAGTATAACACTTCCTTGAACTCACACACATGAATGCACATCATCTTAAGGGCAAAGGTGATGTAGCCTTCCAAGGATGCATCTGTGAGACCCTGCTTACACCACCAGTGCCTCACTCAACCAGGAAGTGAAAAAAAGTAATTGTAAGTGAAATCAAAACTTTTTTATTTAACCACTACAATACAGGACATGTTTATCCCCTTCCTGCCCAGGTAATTTTCAGCTTTCAGCACTGTCCCACTTCAAATGACAATTGCGCGGTCATACAACACTGCACCCATATGAAATTTTTATCATTTTTTTCACACAAATAGAGTTTTCTTTTGGTGGTATTTAATCACTACTGGGCTTTTTATTTTTTACTAAATGAACAAAAAATACCACAAATTCTGAAATTAAACGTGCTTTTCTTCATTTCTGTTACTAAATTTTGCAAACAAATAATCTTTCTTGATAAATTTAGGCCAAATTGTATTCTGCTACATTTCTTTGGTGAAAATAACTCAAATCAGTATTTATTATTTAGTCTGTAGGAAAGTTATAGAGTGCACAAACTATACGACTGTATATACAGTATACATGAAAATCAATCAATCCTGATGTACTGACAGCCTAATTTCTTGAGGGAATTCCCTTTTTTGCAGGGATTTCCTCTCATTTCCTGTCTGGCTATGGGACAGGAAGTGAAGGTAACTCTCCGCAATGAGACGGCAGATGGCAGGAAAAAAAATCTGACTGGGGTTATAACAATCCCTTGCTCTATCCAAAAAAAAAAAAAAGTTTTGCCTACAGTTCTACTTTAAAGCGGAGTTCCACCCAAAAGTGGAACTTCCGCTTATTTGTCTTTTCCCCCCATCCAGTGTTACATTTGGCACCTTTCGGGGGGAAGGGGGAGCAGATACCTGTGTTTGACAGGTATCTTGTCCCCACTTCCGGGAGGCCGGGCCATGCCAAATTACGTCAGCAGCTCGGCTCCCTCCTCCTTACCCCGCCTCTGGGCCAGTAGGAGAGCGCAGCAGTGTCTCGCACATGCGCAGTAGGGACCCGGCGAGAAGCCGCATTCCATCACTGCCGGGTTCCCCTACCGGCAATGGCGGCGGCAGCACCCGACAGCTGATGGAAACATCAGCTGCGGTGCCGACATCGCTGGACTGGGTAAGTGTCCTATTATTAAAAGCCAGCAACTGCAGTATGTGTAGCTGCTGGCTTTTAATTTTTGCAGGGGTGGGCAGACCTCCGCTTTAAAGAAAAAACTTTTTTTGATCAGTCATATTTTCAATATCAATGTCAAAATTTCACGATTTCTGCCAGGGTATGCAAACTTTTGAGTACAAATATATATTGAACATTATGTGCGGCCCTATGGTGATGTCAGGGACTGCAGTTAAGGCCCCCTTTTGCTCATAAGCTGACAACCATTGGTGTAGTGTCTTCTTTACAGGTATGGCTAGGTTGTTTCAACTCTTCCCCTCTTCCCTGCCCAAAATTGGGCAAAAGTTGAATTAATAGAGGTATGCACACTTAAATAATGCAAATGATACAAGCAGCAGGGCTCATCACAGGCAAAACATGTCAAAACATTAATAGAATGTGATGCCACAACTATTCATTCCTATACGTTTTTTATTCCATACATTTTGTATATTATTGTAATAATACAAACAATTTTCTTTCTATGTGTGTGATACAGATCATCCAAAGACAAATGTCTGTTGTTAAGGTCAAACAATGTTCTAGCTACGCAAAGTGCATATTAGGGATGTCACTAGCACCAGGCACCCAGGGCATGTGCCCTGTATCTCACGTGGGGTGCCCTGGGTTCCCGACACCTTGTTTCTCTGCATTGTTCTCCACCACCTGCCGGTCACATACTTCAAAGCTTAGGAAAGTTTCCCTTAGGTTCCTCCTTGGCTCTGATGTATCACATGACACATATGAGGAGCAGCCTGGGAGGAAGGAAATCTTCCATGTCACACTGTATCTGAGGTCTGTAAATTCAGGGGGGAGGGGGATTGTACTGGAGGACAGACTGACCTGCGAAGTATAAAACTCAGATGGGTGCTGGGGGTGAAGGTATTGGGAGGGTTTAGAGGGAAATAAATTGTGCTAGGAGGGTGATGGGGGGGGAGTATTTGTGCTAAGAGGGGGGTATGGGGGAGATGATTTGCTGGGAGAGAATTTGGGGGGGACGGGGGGTATTTGTGATATTTTCAGTGTGCACAAAATCAAGTTAGGCTACATTTGCACAGGCGATTTGCCACTGTGCGAATGACAGCGGCAAGAATCTGCTGATTCTTGCTGCTGTTTTTGACAGGTGTAAGCGGCTAGATGTGGCCCCCAGCCCATACACTTCAATTGAAATATTCATGGTTGTCCACACAGCCAGCAATTACCTGCGGTGATCACGATCACTGCTGGGTGCACTTTAAAAAAATGAGTGTGCTGAGGTTTATACATGTCTGAGACTCTAGCTTGTGGCACAGCAATCAAAGCATATTTTATTGGCACAAGAAGGCTTTTGTTTTATTTAAGCATGTCCTTCAATTTCTCACCCCCACCAATACCTTTAAAGCAATTTGGCCACATCTGCTTTTCACTTCGGTGTGCGCACCGCATTACTTCTCTGTTTGGGGCACCCAAAGGTGTCCCTGGTCTTCCTCTAGTGCTCAGCTTAGACTCTATGTCATCTCATCCTTCCAGCAGAGTGAATAATATCAAGGAGTGAAGCAAACCATCTTGGGACCTGTAGTCCAAAGAACCAGAGTTTGCACTCAAGTCAGACTGTAATGGACTACATGTACCATCAGGCTGAAGTGGGAGAGGAGAATGCTGGGAGTGGTAATAAAAATGCTGGGGTAGGCCATGATCTCTCTCTTGGGACCCCAACCTGGATCTGCAAGCAAGTGGCTCAGTGTTAGACCATGCTGTGGCCAAGTCACAGCCTGTGCTACAAGGAGAGATGCATCCACTGCCAGCTCCTTCTGGTCGTCCAGCGACGGCTACATCCTGCTAGGCTGCAGCGCAGCGTGACATTAGGTCAAGCGCCCTCCCTTGAGCTAGCCTCTGCAGAGGCTTGCTGAGGAGTACTAACACCACTTCTCATCACAGAAGATCCTTAGGACTGGTGCCCAATTTCTTTAAAAAACAAAGGACACTGCATGCAGACATCGTAGCTGTTTCCCTGAAGTAATTTTTTGAAGAACTTTGTGCTACACTTACTTTCAACTGAGCAGCCACAGTGGTCACCCTGCTTGCCCAGACACAATGGCATCACTAGGGGGGGTAGAGGGGGCCCTGACCCCCCCCCAACATTATGCTGTACCCCACCATGTGCCCCCCCAATTAAAAAATTTTTTTTTTTTTTACAAAAAGGCAATGTCTAAGAGGGAGAGTGTCAACAGTCAGCTCCTGCGGGTGTTTCCTCCCCCTCCCTCTGCTCACTGACACTGCATAATGCGAGTGCTCACACAACCACGGACGCCTGATCTGCTCCTTCCCCTGAATCCCCATTGGCAGGGAGAAGAGCAAGTTGCAGGAAGGATTCCACCAGGACTCTCAGTTACTGAAAAAACGGACTGATTTCTCCCGTCCTGGGCCCGGTGGCAAGACAAACTTTGCAACCCTGATAGTTCTCCCACTGTTTTGGACCCTTATATTTTCTTGGTATGCTGGTGATATATATCTCTTGTTTTCTGCCACCCTGGGGGGGCCCAATATAGTAGGAAGGGAGCTCACTGCAGTACATGTGAAAGGGCCGTTGTGGGATCATAGTAAAGGGCCCCAGGATATATATCTATAAATAATATATATATAAATATAAATATAATTGCATTATATAGTTGCCCCCCTACTTTTGTCCCTGTCCCCCCATGTGCCCCCCTAAATATGAAAGCTGGAGAAGCCACTGCCCAGACACTGTAAGCCTACTTTATCTGATTCTGAAGACACATTTTGAGAGATTACAACATATCCCCCCCCCCCAAGGGATAAGTGCCACTGGCGCCATAGCTTACACTTAGAACTTAATCACTGAAAGAGCGAATTTACAAACTTAATGGCGTTGTAAAGTCAGAATGCATTCTACGCATTAAGACAAAAACCTTATGTGTGCAGCAGCCGCCCCAGCACCCCCTAATACTTACCTGAGTCCCATCTCAATCCAGTGATGTCCACGAGTGCCTCGGCCATCCAGGACTTTCCTGCTGATTGGCTGAGATATAGCAGCGGCACCATTGGCTACCGCTGCTGTCAAAGTCAGTTAGCCAATCAGGAGAGAGAGGGGTGGAGCTGAATTGGGGCTCTGTGTCTGAAAGGACACAGGGAGCTGTGACTCTGCTAAGGTGCCTCCATAGCAAACTGCTTGCTATGGGGGCACTCGACAGGAGGGAGGGGCCATGAGATCTGAGAGGGACCCGAGAAGAGGAGGATCTGGGCTGCTCTGTGCAAAACCACTGCACAGAGCAGGTAAGTATAACATGTTTGTTATTTTTAAAGAGGGAAAAAAATAGACTTTATATCACTTAAAGGTTCATATTGTTTAAAGCTGAATTGAATACAGTATCCATATGGTTATTGAAACTGTGGTGTTGGGGTATAGGAGGGAGTGGTCTGACATACAAAATGGTAATTCCCCTGCCTTTTTTGACCTGCACTTATACCCTGTTTCCCCGAAAATAAGGCCTAGCGTAATTGTCGGTGTTGGCTGCAATATAAGCCCTACCCCCAAAATAAGCCCTACTCTCTTTCCCCGAAAATAAGCCCTACCCTGAAAACAAGACCTACAAGGACTTTAACTAGGAATTATTTGGGAGGTATGGCTTATATTGCAGCCATCACCGTCAATCACGCTAGGTCTTATTTTCGGGGAAACAGGGTACATCTCAATCTAAATAGAGTCTGTCTGTTTATCCTTTGTAAGTGTTTACTATATATACGGTATATATATACATGTATACACAGTAGGGAAGGAAAGTATTCAGACCCCCTTAAATTTTTCACTCTTTGTTATATTGCAGCCATTTGCTAAAATAATTTAAGTACATTTTTTTCCCTCATTAATGTACACACAGCACCCCATATTGACAGAAAAACACAGAATTGTTGACATTTTTGCAGATTTATCAAAAAAGAAAAAAACTGAAATATCACATGGTCCTAAGTATTCAGACCCTTTGCTCAGTATTTAGTAGAAGCACCCTTTTGATCTAATACAGCCATGAGTCTTTTTGGGAAAGATGTAACACGTTTTTCACACCTGGATTTGGGGATCCTCTGCCATTCCTCCTTGCAGATCCTCTCAAGTTTTGTCAGGTTGGATAGTAAACGTTGGTGGACAGCCATTTTTAGGCCTCTCCAGAGATGCTCAATTGGGTTTAAGTCAGGGCTCTGGCTGGGCCATTCAAGAACAGTCACGAAGTTGCTGTGAAGCCACTCCTTCCTTATTTTAGCTGTGTGCTTAGGGTCATTGTCTTGTTGGAAGGTAAACCTTTGGCCCAGTCTGAGGTCCTGAGCACTCTGGAGAAAGTTTTCATCCAGGATATCCCTGTACTTGGCCACATTCATCTTTCCCTCGATTGCAACCAGTCGTCCTGTCCCTGCAGCTGAAAAACACCCCCACAGCATGATGCTGCCACCACCATGCTTCACTGTTGGGACTGTATTGGACAGGTGATGAGCAGTGCCTGGTTTTATCCACACATACCGCTTAGAATTAAGGCCAAAAAGTTCTATCTTGGTCTCATCAGACCAGAGAATCTTATTTCTCACCATCTTGGAGTCTTTCAGGTGTTTTTTAGCAAACTCCATACGGGCTTTCATGTGTCTTGCACTGAGGAGAGGCTTCCGTCGGGCCACTCTGCCATAAAGCCCCGACTGGTGGAGGGCTGCAGTGATGGTTGACTTTCTACAATCTTCTCCTATCTCCTGACTGCATCTCTGGAGCTCAGCCACAGTGATCTTTGGGTTCTTCTTTGCCTCTCTCTCCAAGGCTCTTCTCCCCAGATAGCTCGGTTTGGCCGGACGGCCAGCTCTAGGAAGGGTTTTGGTCATCCCAAACGTCTTCCGTTTAAGGATTATGGAGGCCACTGTGCTCTTAGGAACCTTAAGTGCAGCAGAAATTTTTTTGTAACCTTGGCCAGATCTGTGCCTTGGCACAATTCTGTCTCTAAGCTCTTTAGGCAGTTCCTTTGACCTCATGATTTTCATTTGCTCTGACATGCACTGTGAGCCGTAAGGTCTTATATAGGCAGGTGTGTGGCTTTCCTAATCAAGTCCAATAAGTATAATCAAACACAGTTGGACTCAAATGAAGGTGTAGAACCATCTCAAGGATGGTCAGAAGAAATGGACAGCACCTGAGTTAAATATATGAGTGTCGCAGCAAAGGGTCTGCATACTTAGCACCATGTGATATTTCAGTTTTTCTTCTTTAATAAATCTGCAAAAATGTCAACAATTCTGTGTTTTTCTGTCAATGTGGGGTGCTGTGTGTACATTAATGAGGAAAAAAAATGAACTTAAATGATTTTAGCAAATGGCTGCAATATAACAAAGAGTGAAAAATTTAAGGGGGTTTGAATACTTTCCGTCCCCACTGTGTATATGTATATATATATATATTGAATATTGAAACGACAAAAGGATTGCTGCACAAAAATGTTTTAATGAAAAATGTAATCAAAACATCAAAAATATAACAGTTAATACAGATCACGCCCTTCTTCAAAACATGGTGCCTATAAATGATGACATACATGGTACAATTTATATAGAGCAAATACATCTGCACACTATTAAATAATCAATCAGCCTGTCTGGAATCAATTAATCACTAGATCTGAGACACATTGTAGTAAAAGTCCAAAATCTATTATGCAAAAAGGATCCTGGAACGAAAAAAACAACAGATTTGACTGTTTTCCACATTTCACAGAATATATCAATCGATCGAACTCATGAATAATAAAAAATCACAAAAAGAGACTAACAACAATAATAATCTTATTGATAATAAAGGGAATACTACATGTGTGTGTACATATGTGAATGTGCGTGCCTAAAGATGCACACACATGCACATATGTGATAAAGTGCAATTGATCGAAATTACACACATGATTTATGACCAAAAAAAAATAACATAACATAAAACAAGGAAATAATAAGAAAAAAGTAAGAAAAACTACCCCCTCAGTCCAGGGCCTCCTCTGCACCCCCCCCCCCCAGTCCAGGGCCTCCTCTGCACCCCCCCTCAGCCCAGGGCCTTCTCTGCACCCCCCCAGTCCAGGGCCTTCTCTGCACCCCTCCCCAGTCCAGGGCCTCCTCTGCACCCCACCGTCCAGTCCAGTGCCTTCTTTGAAGCCTCCCCTTCTCTGGGATGCCTCACGCAGAAAAGTCATAGGCTGTTTGGGCACTGGGCAGGACTAGGAGGGAGACCTGCCTATGCATTACACTTGATCAGGCAGCAATGACACCCTGAGAGCAGCGGTTCACAGTGCAGGTGGGGGCAGAACCCCTGGCGGCGCCCCCCAAGATGCGTCACCCGGGGCAGGCACCCCCTGCCCCCCTAGTTTCTGCCCTGGTCTGAACACCTTAACAGAAAAGATTTGTAGTAAAAATGCAACAATCAAAGTCACTATGCCCAAGAGACTTGTAAAGAGGGCAACTCCACTTTTGTGAAAACAAAGAGCAAATTAAAAAGAAGTAATCTAGCTTATAAATTTGCAGCACAAGTCATATTGTAATGTAATGTTTTTACAAATGACCTTTCCTTTTCAGTTCACTGCCAATTTTTTTCTATCTTTTTATTTTTCTTTTTCTATAACATTCAATACAATATTGCAAAATGGAGGCATTCTATACACAGTTGGTGTACAGAGAACCCCCAGAAATGTAATTTCCTGCTTGTGTGATTGGCTCATCTATTTTCCCAGAAGTCTTCACTAAGATACAAGTACATTTTAGGTATCCTCTGCGATAAAAATGTCAGTTTTGGCAAGATAATCCACAAAGACTCTGTAACCTTTCCTATTAGAATACAAAGTGTGTACCAGCTGATTATAACGAGGCGGTCACTCCCATTCAGTATTCACAGAACATAGTGGAACAAACAGTTTTTTCTTCATAGCAGAAATAGGTAGGAATCTGCAATAAAGTTTGTTAAAATCCCTTGAAAATACATTGATCAGCCAGAGGGGACTGTTTTTTCCCCAACAAAAATAGAGTTACTCTTCAAGTATATACAGAGTGAAAACACAATCACTTTGAATGATTTATGCTATACAACAATTTTATATACGTACATACAGAAATAGTCACCTATTCTCAATACAGTGAGGTTAATACCCATTGTGTCGTAATATAAAATCACTATTTACAGGAATGCCTGAGTAGTACTTATAGTATCTATAAATGTGCCAGAGAGTATTTTTACCATTATATAACTACTATGCAACTGAGTTGTCCAGTCATATACACCAGGGCTCAAAATTTCAAGTCCTGAGTTACTAGCCAGGCCTTAAGAGTTACTTGTCACCAGTTGCCCCACCCAACCCCTACCCTGCCCAGCCCCGCCCCTAATTGCACCCTTAAACAAGCCCTTGTAAATTATCCCATGAAATGACAGTGTTAAATGTTTTTATACAAAATTAAGTTACAAAAGTAAATATTAACAACAGAAACTCTAACAATATTAACATAAAGCATATTTCATTGATCTGACTGTGATAAATAAAATAAGGATAAAATATGATTGGGTACTAGGGATGGGCCGAACACCCCCCTGTTCTGTTCGCCCCCAGAACATGCGAACAGGCAAAAAATTCATTCAAACACGCGAACACCATTAAAGTCTATAGGACACGAACATGAAAAATCAAAAGTGCTAATTTTAAAGGTTAATATGCAAGTTATTGTCATAAAAAGTGTTTGGGGACCTGGGTCCTGCCCCATGTATCAATGCAAAAAAAAGTTTTAAAAACGGACGTTTTTTCGGGAGCAGTGATTTTAATAATGCTTAAAGTGAAACAATAAAAGTGAAATATTCCTTTAAATTTCGTACCCGGGGGGGTGTCTATAGTATGCCTGTAAAGTAGCACATGTTTCCTGTGTTTATAACAGTCCGAGAGCAAAATGACATTTCTAATGGGAAAAAAAAGTAATTTAAAAGTGCTAGCTCTAGTGTCGGCTACTAATGAATTGTCGGTCCCAACAATACACATAAAAGTCATTGAAAGTCACTGAAAATTTTTTTTAAAAATGCTTGGAGGTCCCCCAAAATTCCATTATCAGTCCCTTCAGGTCTGGTATGGATATTAAGGGGAACTCTGCGCCAAAATTTAAACAAAAATGACATGGGGCCCCCCCAAAAATTCACACCAGACCCTTATCCAAGCACGCAACCTGGCAGGCCGCAGGAAAAGAGGGGAGACGAGAGAGCGGCCCTCCCCCCCTCCTGAACCGTACCAGGCCACATGCCCTCAACATGGGGAGGAAGTCCCCATGTTGATGGGGACAAGGACCTCATTATTATATTATTATTATACAGGATTTATATAGCGCCAACAGTTTACGTAGCGCTTTACAACTTGAGGGTAGACAGTACAAATACAATACACTTTAATACAGTAGAATTTAGAGGGCCCTGCTCCTTAGAGCTTATAATCTAAGAGGGAAGGTCAAGGGATACAAGAAGTAATAACTGTGGGTGATGTGCTGATTGAGAAGATAAATGTACAGTTGTTAGGTGGGGGCCAGATAGGCTTCTTTGAAGAGATGAGTTTTCAGGGATCATCTGAAAGTGGATAAAGTAGGAGAAAATCAGACGGATTGGGGTACAGCATTCCAGAGGATGGGAAAGGCTCTGGAGAAGTCCTGAAGGCGAGCATGGGATGAGGTGACAAGGGAGTTTGAGAGCAGGAGGTCTTGGGAGGAGCGAAGAGAGCGATTAGGTTGGTATTTTGAGACTAGGTTAGAGATGTAGCTGGGGGAAAGGTTGTGGATGGCTTTGTAAGTTATAGTTAGTATCTTGAATTTAATTTGGTGACTGAGTGGCAGCCAATGGAGGGATTGGCAGAGGGGTATAGCAGACGCTGAGCGCTTTGTGAGGTGGATGAGCCTGGCAGCAGCATTCATGATGGACTGAAGTGGGGATAGCCTATTTAAAGGTAAGCCAATGAGGAGGGAGTTGCAGTAGTCGAGGCGGGAGATGACCAGGGAGTGGATTAGAAGCATATCTTGGAGATGTTGCGGAGATTGAGGTAGCAAATTTTGGACAGTGATAGAATGTGGGGTCGAAAGGTTAGTTCAGAGTCCAGGATTACATCTAGGACCTTGGTGTGGGGAGATGGGTTTATAGTTGAGCCGTTGATATCATCCCCCTCATCCCCACAACCCTTGCCCGGTGGTTGTGGGGGTCTGCGGGCGGGGGGCTTAGTGGAATCTGGAAGCCCCCTTTAACAAAGGGGACACCCAGATCCCACCCCCCCCTATGTGAATTGGTAAGGGGCATTGTACCCCTACCATTTCACAAAAAGAAAGTGTCAAAATGTTAAAAAAACCACAGGAGCCGGCTTGGGACAAGTCCTTTATTAAAAATAAAAAAGAGATTCCAGCGATGTAATCCAATAAATCCATGCTCCTACTCCAGCGATGTAATCCAATTCTCGATCTCCAGCGATGGATGATCTCCAGCGACTCCAGCGAGGAACACGCACAGGATCCTGCCTCCACCGGAGGCACCCAGCCAATGACGCGGTGGCAGCTCTTATGTAGCTGAGGGCGGGGCCACCTGTCACGTGACCCCGTCCCCCTCCGACAAGGGGAAATACCGGGGTTTCCCAGTGACGTGTACGGTGACCCCGCCCACCGATGCAACAGGAATCCTGCATTGCATCAGAGGGGGGCGGGGTCACCCGTAAGATGAGATGGAGTCTGTTGATGGCCCTTGAGGATGCCCCATAGTCGGGGGGGTGCCTTTGAGTTGGGTGCCGGAAGGATCCTAAAAAAAACACATGGAGGAAGCCCTTCCTGGAGGCACAAGAGCAAGGAGAGAGGACAGCAGGAACAGGTCAGCATTTCTGGGGGATCTCCTGAGAGTCAACCAGGTGGGCTGGTAAGTGTCAGGACTGTGGAGGACTGTGGGGAGAAGTTAGCCTGGAGGGCTAGTGAGAGGGGCAGCTGCAGCCAGGTGGGTTGGCAGTGCCTGAAGAGGTGATGCTGGGATCAGTAGCCACAGGAGTGATACAAGCTGGACACTGCTGTTTTTGCTACACACACAAGGGGCCTTGGGTTCCTGCCTGTAATGGGCCAACGCTAAAAATCTGACAGAAAGCCTGTCAGATCTTCACAGTGATCCAAGTGAGTGCTGGAGGAAGACTGTGGAGCTGTATATAGAGACTGTATATACCAAGAGTTGTCCCTGAAGTTTGTTGTTGAAGTCAACGGGCATCCCATAACCTCCCATCCCTATCCAAGTTATTACCCCCAAAAAATAACAAAAACAAAGTCATGTACTGTTCTCTGACTTTGGAGTGCCTGTGAAAATTTGATGTTCCTGGCTGTGCAGGCTGGGGGATTCCATTTAATCTGCGGCCCTTAGGGGGGGTACGCTATATTCAGAAGAGGGTTTGGTATGAATTTTGGGGGAAGCCACTTTTTTGTTTTTGCGTAGGGTACCCCCTCAAAATCTATACCAGAACTGAATGGTTGGATAGATGGGTACCCCTCACTATTACCTTTTTTTGTTTGTTTGTTTATTGTTGCTTGTTTTTTTGCATGGGGTTCCCTTTAAAATCCATAACAGACCCTTTTTATAACTATTCTAGCATGAATTTTAGGGTGGACTTTGTTAGTGTAGCCATGTAGCACACAACTGATGTGGGTGCCAATATGTCCAAATGGCTTTTATATATTTATTATTTTCCACATTATTTTCGCTTAGCAGAGTTTACATACATTGTTTGTAAATTAGAACTTGTATCTTGTTGCTTGATGCCACTTAGCAGGATCTACCTGAGTGTGGGAGGACTTTAGATCACCTAAAGTTGCAAGACCAAGGTATTTCCCAATGGCTTTCAAGATAAAAACCTGATAAAATCTGTAATTGTTTTTGTATATGCATATATTTAACATCACATTTCTTCGCATGAAAGCAGGAAACTGTGGTTTGCTTCAGATCACTTTACTACAAGCATCTTTAAATTTAGACTCAACCTCAAGCACAAAAACAGGAAGTGTTTGCAAAGCATTAAACCTGAAATGCACCTGAAATGCACAATTCCATTTGAAAAACAAAGTAGACTATTAAAGTGTATATTAGTACACCAATATTTCTGCATTAATTTGCTCCAGTCAACATTAAAGGTGTATTTTAAACCATCTCTTTTTTATGTTTTAAATGTTTTATGAACTTTTCAGGTTTACGTCAATCTAGATACGCAGTAAGTGCTCATCTCAACCACAAGTAATGGTTTATTTTCGTCTGTACTCCCATCTGTCTAGATTACTATCACAGCTCAGACTCTGTAGCACACGCACATTGATTTGAGTATTTGTTCATGTTTACCATCTACAGTAATACACTATACTATATATATATATATATATACTGTATATATAAATTAAGCATTTGGTGATGAAAATAAAGAATCAATTTAAATACAATGAGTGTGAGTTTAATTTATGGGCTGATTTCTAAACCAATGATATGACCAGCTGTTTGGAAAAAAATTAAAAATTAGCACACTAACAAAGTACACTTATATGCTTTATATATGTGCTTAGTACTTTGCTGGCTTTAAAACTCTGAAGATCAATTGAACTTTTAGTTTAACTCCGCTAAATAAATTCTATATCCCTCAAAACAAAATGTGTTCAAAATCTTACAGTTGAAATTCTTTAGAAAGCTATTACCAGCGCTTCTATGAATGAAACAGGATGAATGAAGGACAGGTGGATGATTGATAGGTTGGCCCAGGGTCTAAGCTGTCCTGTGTTAGGTCCTGGATAATTAGAAGGGTAATACCCTGTTTCCCCGAAAATAAGACCTAGCGTAATTGTCGGTGTTGGCTGCAATATAAGCCCTACCCTCTTTCCCCGAAAATAAGCCCTACCCTGAAAACAAGACCTACAAGGACTTTAACTAGGGATTATTTGGGGGGTAGGGCTTATATTGCAGCCATCACCGACAATCACGCTAGGTCTTATTTTCGGGGAAACAGGGTAAGGCTTACCTGTAGGTACTGTGAATATCTAAACTAAACTTGCGCTGTTTAGTAGATATTCAGATCGCATGCAGCCAGTGATGTCACTGGCACATGTGTTCTGAAGGTCCGGCATACCATGCTGGACCTTCAGAGCCCGTGCCATAAACGGTGGCTCCAGCACACAAATGCACAGGAGTAACATCATCGCGCCCCCAGTCACTCATGATCCCGGAGGCCGTGAACCCGGAAGGAAGACTGGGTGAAGATGAAAGCCCCCTCAGCGGTGACAGCGTGACACTGGAGGGCTTCGTTTTAAAGTAAGTCTCTCATAATGTGCTAGTATGCAACGCATACTAGCACAATATGACATTGCCTTGCAGGGGATTTTTTTCTTCTTTAACTGCGGTTTACTACCGCTTTAAAACCAATGAGACCCTTAATCCACAAGCATTTTGAAAACAGATGACCAATTACTGGATAAAATCTTTTGGCAACATGACAAAGTGCAGGCAACATCCAAGGTTCAATACGGCACAGTTTCAAACATGATATTTAAAGTGATTGTAAACGATCACCTTGTAAAACAACCCGTTTAGTTTAAAATAGAAATGAAAGGTAAAACATTTGTGCATAGATATAAAAAAACCCCAAACATTATAAATACATTTTGTGACCACATTCCCTCTGTTCTCTGCTGCATAAAAGCTGGGGGGAGGAGAATCAACAGCACACTGAGCTTCCCAGTGAATGGCTTTGAAGGGAGGGATGGGTGTCAGGACAAGTCAGCAGGCTGAGTTCCCAGCATAGCTAGAGAACTACCTTTCTGATTTCTCCTGCTTAGTGTGGTCCGTTTTTAAGAAAGAGGAGGGGCTGACAGGAACATCAGGGGTTTCACACAAAGAAAGCAATACAAAGAGAAAAGGATACCTTTTATAAACCGGAAGTATGTCAACTTGCCGAATCATGCCAAGTGTCTCTGTGGCAGATTTGCCCAGTTTCATGCAGTTTCACATTTGCTCTTTGTTCTAACTTGCTGTCCATGATGAAATAACACAAGTAGAAACACACATTTTTAGAAAAGCACCAGTTACACAGCTCCCGATGTACACAGGGCAAAGTCTTTTGGCACACTGACTTATGAAGGTTGGTGCACCCTGTGACTGTGGCGTGGAGCCTTGTGCTGCCATCTGTGTTGGCGTGTTACAAAACTAGTCTCAAAACCTTTTGATACCACCTCGTATATATATCGTTATTAATAGACAGTCCCAAGGGTAGCCATGGCACTCTATGGTTGAGGTAAATGCCCAATTGCACACCCACAGAGAGATCATTAATTTTGTCAACTAAAATATTTTCAAAGTTTTCGTCATCTGCAGGTTTCAGTGACGAAAACAAAAAGAAAATAAAATTAGAATACAGTCAATTGATGAAAATTATGACGAAAATCATCAATTCCAATTTTAATTTAGTTAACTAAAATCTCCAGTACATTTTAGTTCACTAAAATCTAATGAGTTTAGGTAAATTGTAATGCATTATTTAAGCATTTCTCTATAATTGCCAAACTCATTATATACTCCTGGAGTATAAATCTAATAACGTTAATATTTATGGTATTAACCACTTGCCGACCGCCACACGCCAATGTACGTCCAAAGTTTGGTGGCGGATATCGTTGTTATGGCAGCAGCTAGCTGCCATAACCCCAGTATCCCCGTTTTCATGCGGCAGTCGGCTTTCAGATAAAAGTCGTCTCTGCGGCGGATTTGCGACGAGATCACTTTTATCGGTGGCGGGAGAGTGCCCTCCACCGCTTACCGGAGCCATCGGTAGCAGCAGAGGCGATTGCGTCTGTCTCCTTGCTGTGCCTGGAGACGAGTGAGGCTAAGATGGCGCCCACTCGTCTCCATGACACTGCAGGGCGGAAGCGACGTCAAAAAGTCACTTCCGCCCATACGTCTTAAAGGCACATTTTTTTCAATGTCATTTTTTTAAATGACATTTTTTTTTTTTTTATTGCATTTTAGTGTAAATATGAGATCTGAGGCCTTTTGGACCCCAGATCTCATATTTAAGTGGTCCTGTCATGCTTTTTTCTATTACAAGGGATGTTTAAATTCTTTCCTAATAGGAATAAAAGTGACACCATTTTTTTTTGTTTTTTTTTTTTTTAAAAAAGTGTAAAAATAACTAAAATCATGTAAAATAAATAATAAAAATAAAAAAATATTTTTTTAAAAACCCCCCATCCCGACGAGCTCGCGTGCAGAAGCGAACGCATATGTAAACGGTGGTCAAACCACACATGTGAGGTATCGCCGCAATTGTTATAGTGAGAGCAATAATTCTAGCCCTAGACCTCCTCTGTAATGCAAAACATGCAACCTGTAGAATTTTTTAAACGTCGCCTATGGAGATTTTTGAGGGTAAAAGTTTGACGCCATTCCACGAGCGGGCGCAATTTTGAAGCGTGACATGTTGGGTATCAGTTTACTCGGCGTAACATTATCCTTCACAATATAAAAAAAAATGGGCTAACTTTACTGTTGTCTTATTTTTTTATTCAAAAAAGTTAATTTTTTCCAAAAAAATCTCGCTTGTAAGACCGCTGCGCAAATACGGTGTGAAAAAAAGTATTGCAATGACCGCCATTTTATTCTCTAGGGTGTTAAACATGTAAACACCTAAATTCCAAAACGAGGCTGGTCCTTAAGTGGTTAAGGTTTGAACATGCACAGATTTAGCCGCTGTGATATATGACATCTTTATAAATAAAATCAAGTTTCATAAACAAACAAATATTG
Organism: Aquarana catesbeiana; assembly: GCF_042186555.1. Classification (NCBI taxonomy): domain Eukaryota; kingdom Metazoa; phylum Chordata; class Amphibia; order Anura; family Ranidae; genus Aquarana; species Aquarana catesbeiana. The sequence goes on along the minus strand of NC_133325.1, from coordinate 352,041,961 downwards.
CTTTTTGACAATATTTTTAAAATATTAAAAAAAAAAAAACTAAAATCTATTGGCTGTAATGCCAGGCTGCAAGTGGGGATGGGGAAGTAAAGGGGAATGAGGGAGTGTACAGAGCAGAGATATGGATGGTCTGGGAGGGGAAAACTCACCACATCACATCCAGAGTGACAAGAATCCGGTGGAGGAGTTCCTCTTTTGCGGTTCGCAGGGCATTGTTCCAGAACTCCCAGGCAGCAGGCTAACAGATGAAACCTGCGTCTCTCAGCCAGTACAGCTTGCCGAGTCAGGGGGCTGGGGCTTTAACAGACAGGTGGAGCTCCGAGAAAAGCAGAAGTTCCGGTGGGTACTGGAGATTTTATTCGACTAAAATGTACTGGAGATTTTAGTCAACTAAAATACAATTTCAGATGAGTAAATATGACTAAAACTAAAATGGCATTTTAGTCAAAAGACTATAACTAAAACTAAAACGAAATTTGACTTCAAAATTAACAGTGGTACTCAGAGGTCTTGCAGAGGAGGTAGATCAAAACAGCAGCTTTTTTTTATTTGCAACATTTCAGTGAAGCTCAGTCCATTAATTAGTTATTAATAGACATTAGGGATTGGGCTGTCTGTTCGGGTCAAACATGAGTTCGACTTGAACATTGGCTGTTCGCCCGTTCCCCAAATAGCGAAAAATTTGGGGTGTTCGTGGAACACCCTTTAAAAGCCTATGGGAGAAATCAAAAGTGCTAATTTTAAAGGTTAATATGCAAGCTATTGTCATAAAAAGTATTTGGGGACCTGGGTTCTGCCCCAGGGGACATATATCAATGCAAAAAAAGTTTTAAAAACTACCGTTTTTTCGGGAGCAGTGATTTTAATAATGCTTAAAGTGAAACAATAAAAGTGAAATATTCCTTTAAATTTCATACCTGGGGGGTGTCCTTAGTATGCCTGTAAAGTGGCGCATGTTTCCCGTGTTTACAACAATCCGAGAGCAAAATGACATTTCTAAAGGAAAAAAAAGTCATATAAAAGTACTCGCGGCTATTAGTGAATTGTCGGGTCTCTGCAATACACATAAAAGTCATTGAAAAAAACAGCCTGGGATTCCCCCACAGTGCACTACCAAGCCCTTTGGGTCTGGTATGAATATTAAGGGGAACCCCGAACCAAAATTAAAAAAAAAAAATGCGTGGGGGTCCCCCAAATTCCATACCAGGCCCTTCAGGTCTGGTATGGATATTAAGGGGAACCACGCGCCAAAATTAGAAAACAAAATGGCTTGGGGTCCCCCTCAAAATCCATACCAGACCCTTATCCGAGCACGCAGCCTGGCAGGCCACAGGAAAAGAGGGGGGATGAGAGAGCGCTCCCCTCCTGAACCGTACCAGGCCACATGCCCTCAACATGGGGAGGATGTCCCCATGTTGATGGGGACAAGGGCCTCATCCCCACAACCCTTGCCCGGTGGTTGTGGGGGTCTGCGGGCGGGGGGCTTATCAGAATCTGGAAGCCTCCTTTAACAAGGGGACCCCCAGATCCCAGCCTCCCCCTGTGTGAACTGGTAATGGCGTACAAATGTACCCCCTACCATTTCACAAAAAAAAGGGGCAAAAATGTTAAAAAAAAAACAATAGCCGGTTTTTGACAATTACTTTATTAATTTCTTCTTCTTTCCCCGCTTCTTCTGTTTTCTGCCTCTTCCTTCATTTCCTCCTTCTGGGATTTCTGACCCAGACACACAGAGAAAGGAAGTGATGTACATAAATAAGTGGCAGCAGAGCCACTTACAGACAGTAGAGGGCAGCAGATCCCTACACACTCTCCCTGGTAAAAACTTTATATTTAGTCAAAGGCAGCACAACATGCATAGTAAACATCAATTAAAAGAAAGAAACAGCGTTGTTTTCTCCCCATTGAGAAAAAACAAGTTAATAGCAATGCATTCCAGATTAAGCAAAAACAGGCAGCATGTTAACAAAATTGAACACTGCTTTTACCCAAGTGTCATACAAGTGTGACTGAGCAATAAACCTGGGATCCCCAAAATTATCATAGGCCACAATGCATGGGGGATATCTGACTCTCTGCCCTCTCCGCACTTCCCTCTGAGGTAATCCTGTGTTTTCAGGCACTGGACTAGGACTATGAGTCATGGGAAGGGATGGCACTGGCTGTGTAGAAGGACTGGACTTGCTCACTAATTAGGGTACAAACTTTGGAGATTCAGGGTTCAGTAGCTCTCTTGAAGGATAGAGTACTGTTAATGCTACAGGCCTCAGGAACTACAGTCCAATCACTCTCATGGGTATCAGCAAGATCAGATAAAAGGTCTGCCTGAAGCTGGGATGAGTCACACTCTGAAGTGTCTTCTGAGGCATCTTTGTCACTGACTTGAGGAATAGGCAAATGATTTCTATGCCAGGCTTTGATCATGCCTTCTGGTCTCTTTATCTTGTATACTGGGATCCCAGGCAATATGTTCACCAATATAAAATTCTTTTTCCACTATCTGTCGGCCAGCTTATTCTTTCTGGATGCTCCAATGTTTTGTAGTAAGACTTGGTCACCTGGTTTCAGATCTATGAATCCCACACAGAGATCACACTTTCGTTTGTTAACTTCATTATTTTAGCTTCATTTTCTTTAGCTAAATGGTAAGGAGACTTGAGGGTGTCTTTCAGATAGCCACATATTGGTAATGTCTTCTGCCTTTTTTTTTAATTCTCAACAGCTGAAGTAACTCTTTAATATCCTTGCTCTTAAAATCTTTGCCCCTATCTCAATGTAACCTGTGGAGTAGGCCATAATAGATGAAATACTTCTTCTAAAGCACTCCCGTGACTGTAACTGTTCTTTTATCCTTAGTAGGAAAAGTTTGGGTGTATTGAGTAAAGTGGTCAATCACCACCAGTATGTTTCCAATTCCTCTTGAATCATTTTCAATGCAGAGAATATCAATACCGACTAAGTCCATACAGCCCAACTGCTGTAAGTTCCCCATTGGAGCAGCTCAAACTGACAAGGCTTTCCTCTGTAAAAAATCTGAGGCAATGTCTACATAGACTAGTCAGGGTATCCCTCATCTGGGTCCAATAGAAACAAACTATTTAGGCTGTAAGTTTTTCTCAGGTCTCAGATGACCATGGTGATCATGCATACTTGTGAAAAACATCTTTCAGAAACAATTTGGCTCAACCAGTGGTCGTCTCCCAGGATAGTCATGATATGATATCACACAACAGAGCAGTCTATTGTCTAAGTTAAACTTCTCTCAATCTGCCAGAAACTACACTAAGTAGGAAAAGCCTTCATTAACATCTCCTGGTCTTTGGCACTCACAGCCCTATACAGTAGAAGAATTAGGGTGTCTTCTGACTCCCGATCATCCGCTGTGGAGATATGGAACAGTACTCAAATGACGCCAATGCAGCAGGATAGGTGAACATGTCTGGCACAGTTTTTGGTCCACCTCCTATGAAATCTATAGGCCGCATCTCAGTCATCCCAGCTGCATAGTTAATCTTCAAAACCCCAAGGCCGAGACTAGGAAGATATTTTATTTTACTTTTGGATGATTAAACCCTAATTCAATAGCAGGAGGACTTGCATATAAACAGGGCTTACAAAAACACCATGCCAGAATCTCTTCAGTCACTCGTGGACACAACAATCTATATTAATGCAATGGGTCATTGGTTAGCTGAAAAATCTAATCAAATTCTTCAGAAAAAAAAGAGGTGCTAATGATGGGGTATAAAAAAGGGGAAGAATGTTTTAATGTGAGTGAATGTGGTGCAGCTGCCTAGGGTTATGACATTTAGGCATGGTAAGATACCTGTTGGCCAGACGCGAGACCTTCAGATGACACATCAATGGGGAGACAATTTCTTGGTCGGGCAGTATCTCAAATTTATCAGTCATGCAGAAAGGCTATAGGTAACTGGAAAGGTGGAATGTCAGACATACACCTCCTTGATTTCTCACTTGAACAGGTAGAACCCTACATGGGTAGTGACTTCCTCACAAAAACATCCTCTGTTGGATAAAGGACAGCTGCTGCAAATAAAACTGAGCATTTCTTGAACACTGGCTAACAATGTGCAATATGCCTTTACTATGTGGCACTTTAATATTTCTCAATGGTTGATAAAGACCTATTACCCAGTATGGGCTGAATATCATGTACAGTCGTTGTACCAAAATATTATTTTCAGGAATGCACACAAGCATATGGGTCTTAGCTTGGAACACTTATTTCTGATAAATAACTGAAGAGAAGAGAGATGTATTTAGCACTATATCTTGGGGAGATAAGCACTGGGATGGATGTTATTAATGAGGTCAACCTCAATATTCTGAGGTGCCAAGTCTTTGTCATAGCACTGGACAGTAAACAGGGGTTCATTATGCAGACAGAGATAGATGACATCTTTAATAATATCCAGCAGAGGCAAATAAATAGTCAATTCAAGGTGACTGGTATAGCACTCTCCTATGTAGGTGCTAGGATGGTTAAAGTGTTTGTGAACCCAAATATGTAAAGCACATCCAGCCCCTCTATTATAGTTAGGCATAGCACACTGTATAAGTCTTTTATAAAAGTGAGGCTTGTAAATACCAGTTTAGAGCGATTTTCAGGCCGGTCACGTGACTCGTGGCCACTGTAGAGCTCCGATACATGGCTACTGCAGGAGGGGCCAAGATCTCCCTCTGACGTCAGCTGGGGAGGTCACATGGCCACTCAGCCCCTCCTGCAGTAGCCCTGGAAACCGGCCGAGAGTCACGTGAACGGCCTGAAGATCACGCTAAATCGGTATTTACAAGCCTTGTTTTTATAAAAGACTTTTTTTTATAAAATACAGTGTGCTATGCCTAACTATAATAGAGGGGCTGACAGTAGATATGATCCGAACACCCCCCGGTTCGGTTCGCACCAGAACCTGCGAACGGACCAAAAATTTGCACGAACGTTAGAACCCCATTGACGTCTATGGGACTTGAATGTTCGAAATCAAAAGTGCTCATTTTAAAGGCTAATTTTCATGGTATTGTCCTAAAAAGGGTTTGGGGACCCGGGTCCTGCCCCAGGGGACATGTATCAATGCAAAAAAAACTTTTAAAAACGTCCGTTTTTTTCGGGAGCAGTGATTTTAATGATGCTCAAAGTAAAAAAAAAAAAAAAAAGTGAAATATTCCTTCAAATATCGTACCTGAGGGGTGTCTATAGTATGCCTGTAAAGTGGCGCATGTTTCCCGTGCTTAGAACAGTCCATGCACAAAATTACATTTTTAAAGGAAAAAAAGTCATTTAAAACTGCTTGCGGCTTTAATGTAATGTTGGGTCCTGGCAATATGGATGAAAATCAGTGAGACAAATGGCATGGGTACCCTCCAGTCCATTACCAGGCCCTTTGGGTCCTGTATGGATATTAAGGGGAACCCCGCACCCAAATTAAAAAAAGGAAAGGCGTGGGGCCCCAAGGCCCTATATACTCTGAACAGCAGTATAGAGGCAATGCAAACAAGACAGGGACTGTAGGTTTGTTGTTAAGTAGAATCTGTTTGTAATTTTGAACTGGTACATTTTTAAGGTGTAGCTCTAGCGAAAAAATCTGTTTTTAATCTTTTTGGAAAACATAGGGAAGGGTTATCACCCCTGTGACTTTTGTTTTGCTGTCTGTGCTCCTCTTCAGAAGATTTCACCTCACTTTTGTCCCAATGACAAATGTTTTTTGAAAATTTGGGGTTTTTAGTGAAACAAGGATTGGTGATAAAGCATTAGTGGAAAGGAGAAACGTTTTTCCCATATTAACTCTTACAGGAGAGAATTTGCCATCCTATGGGGTAGATTTCATCTCACTTCCTGTTGTCTCCTTCCGTTTGCAAGTAGGAGTCGTTTGTAAGTTGGATGTTTGAAAGTAGGGGCCTGCCCTATATACTCAGCAGAAATTTGGGCCTTAGGTGTTGTTGTGGCCTCAAGACTGTAAGCCCTCACAGGGCCCTGCTGTGAAATATTAGATCAAGAATTGTAATTACATGCCCCTGTTGAACAGGGCCAGAAAAATTGGGCCTTTGGTGGTGGTAGTGTTGGTGCCACAACACTGTAAGTCCTTACAGTTAATCTTGGTGGGTGCAGAAATGGGCCCTGCTGTGAAATATTCAATCAAGAATTGTAATTACATGCCCCTGTTGAACAGGGCCAGAAAAATTGGGCCTTTGGTGGTGGTGGTGGTGCTGGTGGCACAACACTGTAAGTCCTCACAGTTAATCTTGGTGGGCGCAGAAACATTCCCTGCTATGAAATATTCAATCAAGAATTGTAATTACATGCCCCTGTTGAACAGGGCCAGAAAAATTGGGCCTGTGGTGGTGGTGCTGGTGGCACAACACTGTAAGTCCTCACAGTTAATCTTGGTGGGTGCAGAAACGTTCCCTGCTATGAAATATTAAATCGAGAATTGTAATTACATGCCCCTGTTGAACAGGGGCTGAAAAATTGGGCCTTTGGTGGTGGTGGTGGTGTTGGTGCCACAACACTAAGTCCTCACAGTTAATCTTGGTGGGCGCAGAAAAGGGCCCTGCTGTGAAATATTAGATCAAGAATTCTAATTACATGTCCCTGTTGAACAGGGGCTGAAAAATTGGGCCTTAGGCACTGGTGCTGATGCCACAACACTGCAACCCCTCACAGATACTCTAGTTGGAACGCAGGAACGAGCCCTGCTGCAAAGTATTGTATCAAAAATTGTAATTACATACCCCTGTTAAACAGGGGCTGAAAAATTGGGCCTTAGGCACTGGTGCTGGTGCCACAACACTGCAACCCCTCACAGATACTCTAGTTGGAACGCAGGAACAAGCCCTGCTGCAAAGTATTGCATCAAAAATTGTAATTACATGCCCCTGTTAAACAGGGGCTTAAAAATTGGGCCTTAGGCACTGGTGGCGGCGCCCAGAACCAAAAATGTTCTTACAAGCTATCAGCATGATCATTGAGGAGGAAGAGGATAATTACTCAGCATAACAGGATAGTCACTCAGCATCAGCATAGGCAGTCTTTGAAGGGATCTGACATTTCAAAAAAAATTATTCGGTTACATCAGCATCAGGTGCTTGGTAGCTGGTGGTGATCCAAGACTGATTCATTTTTATGAAGGTCAGTCGATCGACCGAGTCGGTGGACAGACGCACCCTGTGATCAGTTACAAAGCCTCCGGCAGCACTGAATGTGCGTTCCGAAAGAACGCAGGATGCAGGACAGGCCAGTAGCTCAATTGCATACTGTGCAAGCTCTGGCCAGTGATCCATCCTCAAGACCCAGTAACCCAGAGGATTTTCGGTGGGAAAGGTGTCCAAGTCAGATCTTGCCCCTAGGTATTCCTGCACCATGTAAAACAGACGCTGGTGATGGTTGCTGGAACCGATCATACCTTGGGGCTGCGGACTAAAAAATTGTCTGAACGCTTCGGTCAGACGGCCACCTTCTCCACCGCTCCTTCTTTGACTGACCGAAGCCTCAGCAACACGTTGTCCAGAAACAGGAGTTTGTAACCTCCCAGTCTCTGGGAACGCGTTGCACAGACCTTTCTGCAAGGCCTCCCAGAGATGTTTCATCCTCTGTTCCCTCTGCGACGACAAGATAAGGTCCGCAACCTTACCCTTGTAACGTGGATCAAGGAGGGTTGCCAGCCAGTATTGGTCCTTCTCCTTGATACCACGAATATGAGGATCCTTACGCAGGCTTTGCAGGATCAGGGAGGCCATGCAGCGTAGGTTTGCTGAGGCATTCGGTCCAGAGTCCTCTGGGTCACTAAGGAAGACATGATCCGCAGCCACCTCCTCCCAGCCACGTACAAGTCCATGTGTTTCTTGGGACTGATCCCTTAAAGACTGCTGCTGATGCTGAGTGCCAGGCTCCACCTCCATACTGACACAATCCTCCTCCTCCTCTTCCTGTGTGATCGGCGGGCACGTAGGAATACTATCTGGATAAAGGGGGCCTTGAGAGCCAAGGAAGTCCTCCTCTTCCTGCCTCTGTTCTGCTTCAAGTGCCCTGTCCATTATTCCACACAGAGTGTGCTCCAACAGGTGGACAAGGGGGACAGTGTCACTGATGCATGCGCTGTCACTGCTCACCATCCTCGTGGCCTCCTCAAATGGTGACAAGACAGTGCATGCATCCCTGATCATGGCCCACTGGCGTGGGAAAAAAAAAAACAAGCTCCCCTGACCCTGTCCTGGTGCCATAGTCGCACGGGTACTCATTGATGGCCCTCTGCTGCGTGTGCATCCGCTGCAGCATGTCCAATGTTGAGTACCACATGGTGGGCATGTCACAGATTAGGTGGTTCTTGGGCAGGTTAAACTCCTTTTGGAGGTCTGCCAGCCGAGCACTGGCATTATATGACCGGCGGAAATGCACACAGACTTTCCTGGCCTGCCTCAGGACATCCTGTAAGCCCAGGTACCTGCCCAAGAACCGCTGCAACACCAAGTTAAGGACGTGAGCCAAACAGGGCACATGGGTCAGTTGTCCCTGTCGGAGGGCGGAGAGGAGGTTGGTGCCATTGTTACAAACCACCATTCCTGCCTTAAGTTGGCGTGGCGTCAACCACCTCTGAACCTGCCCCTGCAGAGCTGACAGAACCTCTGCCCCAGTGTGGCTCCTGTCCCCCAAGCACACCAGCTCAAGCACCGCATGGCATCTTTTGGCCTGCGTACTTGCGTAGCCCCTTGAATGCCTACGGAGCACTGCTGGTTCCGAGGACAAAGCACAGGAGGAGGCCATGGAGGAAGAAGAAGAGGAGGGGGTGGAGGAGAGAGGTGTGTCACAATCATTAGTAGTGGCATTTTGGAGGCGTAGTGGCGGAACAACCTCCAACACTACTGCACCTTGTCCTGCATCCTTCCCAGCTGCCAGCAGAGTGACCCAATGTGCCGTGAAACTTAGGTAACGTCCCTATCTATGCCTGCTGGTCCATGAGTCAGCGGTAATATGCACCTTACTGCTGACCGCCCTGTCCAGCGAGGCCAAGACATTGCCTTCCACATGCCGGTAGAGAGCTGGAATCGCCTTCCGTGAGAAAAAGTAGCGTTTGGGTACCTGCCACTGAGGAACCGCA